>NC_077230.1:117321424-117624876 GCF_027887165.1 Monodelphis domestica | reverse complement strand
CCTTATTACTATAAAATGTTTAAGGGGGAAAAGAGGTTTATTTTTAAAAGGTTTGGATTTATATTTTAAGAGTGTGGTCTCCAGGAATTTAATTAATTCCAAAGAGATTTTTATTTACAATTTCATTACAAAATATAGAAAGAGTTAAGCAAGAAATCAGAGAGAGGATAAGTTAAGATATCTGGCCTCAGCATTAAGTAATTTATCTCCAGCCCCCCTGAGGCAGGGATAGTTAGTTTCAGCCAGCCTTGGAAAAGCCAAGGACCTAGGGAAACCTCTCTCAAGAGCAGGTTTTTTTCCTGAGACTGGTCTGTTCAGAAAAAAACCAGCAGTTAAGACTCAGCCTTTCACTTTCCATCTGTTAGTCCAGTCAGAAGATTCTTTTGCCCCTCTTCATCAGCCTCAAATCGAAAGCATGAAGAATTGAATTCTCACAGGAAGTAATAGCTCCTTTTAAAGACACTTCTTTTGCATTACTTCCTGTGTCTTCCCCTTTATGTCTACCAATTAAAGTTGACTCTTTGTTTTAGGACTGCCCATAAGGCAGTCAATCAATTCTGATTCATCATCCACTATCACACATGGATCACAGACCTTCCCCACTCAATATGTTAAATGGGGTGTTTGTACCTTTGGTTATTAAATCTAAAAATGGGTAGATCACCATACTTAATTTTTAAGTACCATGTTCTAAAAATAGGCAGGGGTTACGATTTAATCTTCACAATCGAGGAGAGTTAAATATTTTCATTGTTATAATCAGGGGAGAGTTAAATTTAATTTTCACAAAGGAAACTCTATTCTTCCAGTCCCTCAGGCTCATAACCTAGGAATTAATGTTGACTTTTCACTATCTCTCATCTCTCTATCTCCAATTTGTTGCCAAGGTTTATTTATTTGACTTCGGCAACATTTCTCATGAACAACCCCTTTTCTCATCTGCCATGGCCAACACTCTACTGCACGTCTCTCCCTTGCCTCATTAGATTATAAGCTCCCTGAGGGCAGGGACTGTCTTGCCTTTTTGTATCCTTAGTGCTTAGCACAGTATTTAGCATGGAGATGGCGCTTAATAAATTTTATTGATTGATGGGAAAATGTGTAAAGTAATGGCACATCTCATCAATGTTTTTTTTTTCATAAAGTTATGTTATCATTGTCAGTTTTAAGCAAAGAAATAAGTATTTAAAATATAATTCATTTTAATTTGAATACAATAAATATTTATAAATGCAAAACTCACATAAACAAAAGCACATTGAGGTCCTCAGTAATATTTAGGATTATAAAGGGGTCCTGAGAATGAAAATGGAAAATAATTACCTTAGTCTTTAGGACAGCGGTTCTCTACCTCTCAATTTGTAGCAATGAGAATACATAATGCATAACAGGTATTTACATTCCAAATCATATCTATAGCAAAATTACAGTTTTGAAGTAGCCACCAAAATTATTTTTTAGTTTGGGGTCACTGCAACATGAAGAACTGTCATGTGGGGTCACGGCATTAGAAAGGTTGAGAACCACTGCTTTAGGAGATATCGTTTTCTTGCAAGGAGTCTATAAATAAGATAGACTTAAGCACAATAAATGACCTGACTAGTCTTGAAATAATCTTCACTGGTTACAATAATTGCTGATGAATTTTAGCCTCTGACTTTCTTCCTCACATCTAATTATGTTGCACAAAGGATGTTCTTGACTCCCACTTAAATGAAGGAATGGCAGGCATCATTTGGATGGATAAGGAAAGGAAGCAACTACCCTGGGATAAGATTCAGATGCAGAAAAGGCAAGAACACACAAAATGATTGGTGATAACTTCCATCTAATTGAAATTGAGATAGCCAACTGGTGTGTAGCATGTAATAAGGTCCTAAAGAAATGTTTGAGAGGCAGACAAATTAGAAAATTTATGAGAACAATTTATAACTAGAATATATTGTCACATATGAATTCTTTGTAGCAGTATACTAGGTTTTATTCATTTGCATTCAAATGAAATTCTGTAGGTAAAAAGGATATATAGCTTTTGGAAGGAAATATTTTTGTGAGTAGTGTATAGCTTACACTATGAGGATATGTAGAGAGGTTATAATTATTAGACTGGTATCTGGATAAGTGTAGGGTAAAGGAAAGAGAGAAATACAGAATGCCTTTAATGCTACAAAGCTAGACTAGAGCCTGAAAAGTTGGTGGAGCACCATAAATCGAGATTGGGGTCTTCATTGCTGCCTCCTCACCTTTTGACCTTCATTTATTCATATCTTGGTCAAGAAACAGAAAAGTTTAGAGGATATTATACCTACTAGAGTGTGAGGAGCCACCTCACATTTGCTTAGGAGAGTGAATAGTTAAATTTCAGTGTGAACATTTATGCCTTAGAATACCACAAATTAGGCTTGATTTATTATTTTGTAGCGGTAATTATTTTTTTAATGAGAGCTTATTGTTACACATTTACCACCACATGCTTGCTTTATAAGGAAGGAGATCGGTTTCATTTTGGGCTTTTTTAGTTTGGGATGCTTCTAGGATATCCAAATAGAAGTATAGGATAAACAATTTTGAGTCTCAGCTCTTCCATTTAGTAGATGGGTAACCTGTCATTTCCTCTTTAGGAAGTTATACCAAGACTCTAGTTCATTTCCAGATCTAGGTCCTGTGACATGAACTATAATCTATTTTTTAAAGTAACTAACCATAAACCTTAATAAAAGCCTGGAGAAACCTAGTTCTTCAGGAGATACAGTGGGCATCAGGAACTGAAAAGATACATTTCAAGATATTCCTGGCTAACTTTTCCTTGCACTTGGGTTCACTCTGAAATAAACATGTCGGCAGGAAAGGGAAGATGAACATGATGATTCTAAAATACTGAACCAGCTGAGAGAATCTAAACATCAGATCCATCAGGTATGCAGTGAAGTTCCATTAATCCTGCAGAAAAGCCACAGGATTTGGCTTTTAATAGAGGAAAGGTGAAGAACAGCTGTCTTTGGGTAAATTGGGATAACTTCTCCTCCCACTCCATTCAGCTTGCATGCTGATATTTTGTATAATCAGGGTTCAAAATATATTTGCATTTTAATTTTGAACATTTTTTTCTACCACTTAATTCTAGATAGAAAATAGCAATAAAAAGAAGAAACAGAATCAAATCCAAATGGGTCTGATTAGACAATAGCTCTTAAAATTTTGGGGAAGGCAAACTCCTGAAGTTTAAATCTTATTGAAGTTTGACAACTAAGTAGTCACCTTCCTTTTGTGCTCTTATATGTCACTTTATCTTCCATCATATTAGTTGATGACCTCTGGTTATTGTCTTACCACCATTTCATGCTAGTTTTATACCCGTATTATCTCCTTCAAAGCATTTATCTTTATTTCTGTCATCCCACTCCTCCCTAGGCTAACTGCCATAAATTTTCACCTGTCCAAGTTCATTCTATTGTGACATTTGGCATGCTTATTCTAGTTTCAATAGACTTCATATATATATTTTTAAACCCTTACCTTCCATCTTAGAATCAATACTGTGTATTGGTTCCAAGGCAGAAAAGTTGTAAGGGCTGAGCAATGGCGTTAAGTGACTTGTCCGGGGCCACACCGCTAGGAAGTATCAGAGGAACGCAGAACTGCCAATATCTAGGCCTGACTTTCAATCAATTGAGCTATTTTAACTGCCCCCTCCCATATATTCTTTAGATTTTCCTTTATTCCTACTACTTGAATTTTCCTTTTCTTTTCTCTTATCATATGATTTCTTTTGCAATACTTTAAGCTGGCCACTCTTCTTGATTCATTAGACCAGCTGTTCTCAACCTATGTTCGACCCCAGTGGGGGCTGAACGACCAAAACACAGGGGTCGCCTAAAGCCATCGGAAAATACAAATTTCCGATGGCTTTAGCCACTGAGGAATTATGCTACTTTACAGCAAGATCTCAGAAAGAATGGGGACCCTGCTGCCCGCACATTGTACTAATATTAGTTACCTATCAGCAGCCCTCCCCCTATGAGGGATGATGTATTTACCCTGTTGCCTGGAGATCAGATTCGAACAGAGACCCAGAGAGAGCACCTGGGCTCTGGCTCCAGAGGAGTTAAGAACGAGTTCTGGAGCAGATAACTCCTGGAGTGAATAACGGAGCTGAGTGACCCCAGCAAAGTGAAGCCTCAGCTTGAGCTGGAGGAAGACGACAGGAAGAAGAAGGCAGTGTCTGCAGACCCCCTCCTCAGGCAGGACTTACCTCCTGCCCCAGCACTCAGGTTGCCTCCTGCTGGATTAATATTTCTCAACATATAATTAAATATTGTTTTTGTGATTAATCACTATGTTTAAATTATGTTTGATTTGTAGCAAAGAGAATACATAATGCATATCAGGTATTTACATTCTGAATCATAACTGTAGCAAAATTAGTTTTGAAGTAGCCACCAAAATCATTTTTTGGTTTGGGGTCACTGCAACATGAGGAACTGTATTGCGGGGTCACGGCATTAGAACAGTTGAGAACCACTGCATTAGAACATGAATAGAGGTTGAAATCCATCTTTGGTCTCTATTGCTGCTCAATTTTTGACTTTCATTTGTTCTTCTCAATGACTTCAGAACCTTGATCCCAGCTGTCTTTTCTACCTTATTTCATCACACCACTCTTAAGGACTTTAATATTCATGCTAATGACAACTTATTATCCTGACCTTATAATACCTCAGCCATTTCTACTTCACTGACTGTCTAAAATCTTCTACCCACACATTGGTTTAGCTATATTTCAAACCTCATCTCCTCACTACCTGTAAGATTCTTATCTTTGGAATTCTGGTTTCTCCTTTCCTCTGATTCTTTTTCTTTTCTCTTTGCTCTAAATCTGTTCTTTATTCCGGTGATGAACCCTTAGATATTGAATGCTTAGTCTTGTCCTAGTCCACCTTTGCCATTCTGTCTTTCCTTACTTCTATATCTAGTCTTGACTCCATGGCTTGCTATTTTGATGTTTCAGTAGCAAATACCTTAGAATTCTTTGTTTTTGTATTTTCCATCATTTCAGATTTGCTAATCCCCATCTCTGGTTAACCATTACAGTCATATTCTTCCTTCTCTGCTTTGTAGCTATCAACTGGTCTTGGAAAAAGTCATGAAATTAAATTAATTTTGTCTATTGCAAATCTATTATAGAATCTCAACTGAGCAAGAACTCTAATCAACAACTTTGTTAATTAGGTTTAAATTGTGCTTATAAAATCTCATAATTTGTTTATATGAACTTAACTCTTTATTAGTCTCTAGTGCCCTAGGAGCAAATATTTGAAATTTTAGTCTTTTTTTTTTTGGAGCAATTAATTGATAGAGCACAGATTCAGAGTTATGAAGACATGCTAAAATTTTACTTCTAATTTGTACTATGTGGCCCTGGACAAATCATTTAATTTCTCAATGTTCTAGGTAACTATCTAAAATTATAAGAATTAGAACATATGACAATTTATATTGGTAGAGGGAATTTCCTCAACAGGAATTCCCAATGTCAATGAAATCACAAGTCTGGAACCAAAAATCCTACATTCTTTGAAAGCTCAAAGAAGGAAAATGGACTGCCTCAGTTTGCTTTTTCATAGACCCATACTTGTCACCTTGATATAGGACCTTATTTAAGTAAATGTATATTTGTCATTCACAATAGAACTATATCATTTTCTTCTTTTATAAATTTGATACTATTTCTTCCCTACCATGAAATAATAGGTTACCTTTGGGGGTAGTGAATTCCTCTCAAGGCTATGATAGAAGAAGATCAAAACAGTTCTTTAGAGTCAACTGTCAAATTTTCAGTATGAGAACATTGGAATTTGATAGATGCTACAAATCAGGGATTGATTGATTGATTGATTTTTTTTGTCTATACTTAAAGTGGTAGAGAAATATTAATAATAGACGTTAAACCTATATATGTGTTTTATGGACATATTTTTGGAGAGTCAGTTGTGACACATTTGCCAATTTGCCCCTTATTGTTCTATACTCTATACCACTGTTGGTGAATACTTTCGAGATCACGTGCCATAACTGCAATTTCAAGCTGCCAGTGAGCCCACCATTCCCCTGTATTACCCCAGACAGTGGAGGGAGCAAGTGCTTGCACTGGGCAACTGGACAGAGGGGCAATGCATGCAAAATATGTCTTTGGGTGCTGTGGAGAGGGGGAACAGAGCAGCCCCCTCCTTGCCACCAGGGCAGTGCCATGCCTTCACCAAATTGGTCCTATACAAATGGCTGCTCAAATGGAACTTTGCTCTGTTTCCTCTCAGATTATCTAAATACTGCTTAACTCTCATCACATCTCTTTCCTGAGGCCTTTCCTCATTACTCTTGTCCTGCATTAATCTTTTATTTTTCTAAACTCCTTTTGCACTTATACCATAATATTTAGCACATTGACTTTTTTTAGTTTCTTCTTTTAATTTTTTACATGTTGATACAATTTAATTAATCCTTTACTTCCACTTTGCCATCTCCCTCCCTTTTAACCCTGTCCCATCCCCAAGAAGGCAGGTAATAGGATATAGGTTGCACATGTGTTTTCATGCAATACATATTTTCATGCTCATCATGTTGGGTCATATTTATTATTAAATAATTGATTAACATATGTGTTACTATTGTCTCCCTCTACTGAAATGGAAAAATTCTTGAAGGCAAGACATATTCATTGTATTCCTTTTGTAGTTGTATGACTGTGCAAGCCACTTAAACTCATTTACCTAGGTCTTGTCCTTCTGTCTTAGAGCTGTTATTAAGACATAAAAAATGTAAGGGCTTTAACAAAATAAACAAACTAGGTTGCTTCCAATTTTGATTGTGCTGCTCTAAAATAGCATATCTATTAGAATTAGTCCATGTATGAAAATGACTACATTTAAATGTTGCATTCATATGTTTACTTTCCTCCCAAATTTATCTCTAAGGGACTATATTATCCCCCAAATGTTGATTGACTTAAAAAAAAAAGTCAAGTTGTCAAAAGATAGAGGTCACAGGGGCCCACAATGGAGGGGAAGTTGTATGGAATTAGAGACAGTTAACCTGGGTACGGTCCATTTAAGATGATTAGGCTAGTTTCCCTAGTGGTACTGAATATGACTCTCAAATGAGACAAATTCATCTTTTGGTTTGCCAGAGTCTCTTTGCTTGAAGTTAAAAATTAAGCCACTAAAGGAGTCTAGGGGTCTTTTAAAACGTAGGCATGTGAAGATCTGGGAAAGGATTGAAGGATTTAATTATATGGTACACCTCAAAGGTAGTGTTTCAGGAACAGAAAGACCTGAATAACACATAGCTACACAGAGATTCATCTAGGAGGGATCTAAACATCCCTCCAGGTTTGAGAGCAAGTTGAATAGACATTGACAGATTTGTTTTCCTTTCAGATTAAATTGAACTTCTGATGTGAAAGTAGTTTTTACCAGTTTCAGATCTTGAAAGCTATATTTTTCCCCTTAACTAAATTTCTCTTGTTTAGACATCTTAGCTTTCTAGTGGTTTGGAAACTGGCATATTGAAGTCTGGGAAAGTTTAGGATAAATGATTTATTCAGAAAACATTGGGAGAAATAATAGAGCTAGGCCCATTTTATCTTTCTGGGTCCAATAGCATTTTTTTAAAGCAGTTCACTAGGTATTAAAATATACTCTCCATCTTAAATGCTCTAGAGATATTCAAAGACTTTTTTTTCCCCATAAGAAGTGAGTGGCTAAACTTTATGAGAAAAAAATACCAATACTTAAGTGAGAACTTCTTTTTAAAGTATGAATATAATACAGTAGGAGTTTTCTTTGGATTTCATCACATGATAATTTAATTAACTAAAGAATGCATTGAAGGTATGTCTTTCCAAATCATGCCTGAGATCCTGATTAGTGTAAATTCAAGTTGTTTAGTTGAGGAAAAACAAAACAAAACAAAACAAAACAAAACAAAACAAAACAAAACAGTGTGATATGCTGAATTTAGAGGCATTTAGCCTTGAGTTTGAATCAGGCCTTAATCCTTTACAAGCTGCGTGACTATGGGGGATTCCTTAACCTATCTGAATCTTTTGCTATAAAATGGTGATGATACCAATATCACAATTTGTAGTAAGAATATAGTGAAAAAATACATATGAGGGCTTTTCAAATATTGAAGTGCTATACTACTACAAGTAATAATAATTACTCAAATTAATTTTAACAAATTGCCTTGATATACTTTGGTCAAAATGAATTCCACTCATGTCTCAGAGATCAGGGACATATTCTCCATATATACTCATTTATTACAATAAAATTAATATACCCATAATGTGAGGTTAATCATATGTTGAATGAAATTGTGACTTAAAAAGACATTTTAATTTCTTGTGTTCACACATATATGTCAGTTAGTAAATAAACATTTGTCAAGTGCTCACAATGTATCAAGTATTGTACCAAATGCTGAGGACAGAAAACGAGGGAAAAGATAGCCCCTGCCCTGTTCTAATGGTGAGAAAACAATCAAACAAACAAATTCAAACAAACTACATACAAGATAAATAAAAAGAGAGAAGGCACTAGAATCACATTGTCTTGGCAAGGTTTCCTGTGGAAACTCTAAGTTGTGAACGATTACATGCCCTAGAACTAAGTGGCATATTTAAAGTCAAACCAGATTAGTAGTTGAAGTATACTGTTCAATTCAAAGATGTTGATATTGAAAAGTTAATATAAAATTTTAGTGACTTTCCTGTTTAGTGGTTTGAACTTTGGCCAGAGTTCTCAGCAGCTTCTCAAGGTCTCTGACTATCTTGAAGATAAACATACTTCTGTGAGATTAAACTAGTTTCACAAATGTGTTGTCTTCATGACTTGTGATTAAATTTTGAGACATGTTTTGCCTGGCCACTTCTAGGGGCTTGGAATCTTGGCTGACTCACTACAACCCTGGAAGCATTGATCCAAACTACAATTGGCAAAATGCCTTCTTTGTTTTGAGGTCAATAAAATCTCCTTCTGGAAAGTGGACTTTGGAGTCTCACCCATGGAAAAGAATGCTTTTGCCTGGGACTTTCCTGAATATGACTTTGAATGCTGAGCCATGGGACCACCTCTGCTGGAATATTCAGATGTTGGAGTTTCCCCATTTAGTGATGTATCTTTCTTTTCTATCTCTCTCTTATTATTGCTGCTGTTATATTCATTTATGCTTTCTGTTCTAAACTAAGTTGCCGAATCTTTATTTAATAATAATAAATCTATTTCATTTTACCTTTTTACTTAAAAATTATGTGGAGAACCTGTGACACCCATTTCATACATTGAGTGGGCAGTCCTGGAGAGGAGCATCTGCTCTGATTGTTAGACGTAAAATTTAGGGGAGGTGACACAAGAGGAAAAGGTCTTTAAATAGTGGAAACAGAGACACACAGAATCAATTAACATAGAGAATTCAGTCACTTGGAGTTGGACTAGAAGACAGACACTTGAGGAGAGACTGGAAGACAGAGACTCAGACTTGAAGTGAAGACACTTGGCTGTGGAACTGGACCCCTGGAGGAGCTCATACAGGAGACCTCAGACTGCTTTCCTTTTAGACAGTCACCATGGTGAGTAAAAGGATGACTTAGTTTCCTTGCCTTTCTGGAGGTGTGAACCTCTGAGAAAGGTCCATTGTCTTGTGACTCCTTTCCCTTGGCTGGTGCTAAAAATTTATACTTAGCTCTGAGGAAGCCAGAGCTCTCTCTCTCTCTCTCTCTCTCTCTCTCTCTCTCTCTCTCTCTCTCTCTCTCTCTCTCTCTCTCTCTCTCTCTTGATATGTTAATTGAATGCCATGTTGTTCTATTCAGTTATTTTAAAACTTTTTTTGTCAGCAGTTTAGATGAATATTTAGAATGCAAACTTGGTACTGCATGAACCTTGGAAGAGAGCTAATATATTGGATGAGAATGGGAATCTAAAGTGATTTCAACATGTTAGAATGATGTGCTTAAGCTTACATAGTAAGATATTGAACAAGGATAAATGTAAACCTTTAACTCCTGAAGATAATAGTTTTATATAGCTTAGATAGTTTAACAACTCTTTCTTTTTTTAAATTAAATTAAAAATTTTTAAATGAATTTATTTAGTCAATTTATAAACTATTCCTTGGTTACAAGAATCATATTATTTCCCTCCCTCCCCTCCACTAAATCCTCCCATAGCTGATGTGCAATTTCACTGGTTATTACATGTGTCCTTGATCAAAATCTATTTCCATGTCGTTGGTGTTTGCATTAGGATGTTCATTTAGAGTATACATCCCCAAACATATCCCCTTGACCCATGTAGTCAAGCAGTTGTTTTTCTTCTGTGTCTATTCCCATAGTTTCCTCTCTGAATGTGGATAGTGTTCTCTCATATATCCCTCCAAGTTGTTCAGGATCACTGCATTGCCACTAATGGAGACGTTCCTTACATTTGATTGTACCACAGTGTATCGGTTTCTGTGTACAATGTTCTTCTGGTTCTGCTCCTTTCACTCTGCATCAATTCATGGAGGTCATTCCAGTTCCCATGGAATTCCTCCAATTTATTATTCCTTTGTTTTTCCAATTGTTTAGATCTAGTTTTAATTGTGTGGAGAGTGTTTTGTAGTTGTGTTCATATAGTTGCTCTGTTTGTCTTGGCAGATAGATTCCTAAGTATTTTATATTGTCTAGGGTGATTTTAAATGGAATTTCTCTTTCTAATTCTTGCTGCTGAAATGTGTTGGAAATATATAAAAATGCTGATGACTTATGTAGGTTTATTTTATAGCCTGCAACTTTGCTAAAGTTGTTGATTATTTTGACTAGCTTTTTGTTTGATTCTCAAGGATTCTTTAATTAGAGCATCATATCATCTGCAAAGAGTGATATCTTGGTCTCCTCCTTGCCTATTTTAGTACCTTCAATTTCTTTTTCTTCTCTAATTGCTACAGCTAGTGTTTCTATAACAATGTTAAATAATAGAGGTGATAATGGGCATCCTTGTTTCACTCCTGCTCTTATTGGGAGGGCTTCTAGTTTATCCCCATTTCAGATGATGTTGGCTGATGGTTTTAGATATATGCTGTTTATTATTTTTAGGAAATGCCCTTCTAATCCTATACTTTTTTGTGTTTTCAGTAGGAATGGGTGTAGTATTTTGTCAAAGGCTTTTTCTGCATCTAGTGAGATAATCATGTGATTTTTGTTGGTTTGCTTGTTAATACGGTCAATTATGTGGATGGTTTTCCTAAAATTGAACCATCCTTGCATTCCTGGTATGAATCCTACCTGGTCATAGTGAATAACCCTAGGGATGACTTGCTGGAGTCTTTTTGCTAGTATCCTATTTTAGATTTTTGCATCAATATTCATTAAGAAGATTGGTTTGTAGTTTTCTTTCTCTGTTTTTGAACTGCCTGGCTTTGGAATCAGTACCATATTTGTGTCGTAAAAGGAGTTTGGTAAAATTCCTTCTTTGCTTATTCTGTCAAATAGTTTGTATAATATTTGGATTAGCTGTTCTTTGAATGTTTCATAGAATTCATTTGTGATTCCAATTGGACCTGGGGATTTTTTCTTAGGGAGTTCTTTGATGGGTTGTTTAATTCCTTTTTCTGATATAGCGTTGTTTAGGTAGTCTATTTCTTCCTCTGTTAGGCTAGGCAACTTATATTTTTGTAAATATTCATCCACATCACCTAGATTGCCATATTTATTGCCATATAATTGGGCATAATAATTTTTAATGATTGCCTTAATTTCTTCTTCATTTGAGATGAGGTCTCCCTTTTCATCTTGGATACTTTCAATTTGGTTTTCTTCTTTCCTTTTTTTAAATTAGATTGACCAGTACTTTGTCTATTTTATCTGTTTTTTTTTAAAGTACCAGCTTCTAGTCTTATTTATTAATTCAATAGTTCTTTGACTTTCAATTTTATTAATTTCTCCTTTGATTTTTAGGATCTCTAAATTAGTCTTCATCTGAGGATTTTTAATTTGTTTTTCTAGTTTTTTTTTAATTTGCATGCCCAATTCATTGACCTCTGCCCTCTCTAATTTGTTAATATATGAAGTCAAGGATATAAATTTTCCCCTGAGTACTACTTTGTCTGTATCCAACCAAAATAATTTTTTGGTTTGGAGTCACTGTAACATAAGGAACTTTATTGTGGGGTCACGGCATTAGAAAGGTTGAGAACCACTGCTCTAGGGCCAAATCAATTCTTTACCCCAATGTATTGGATTGTTCTTCCCTCTTTGTATCAATTTCAATGCATATAAGAATTGAGTATTTCCTATCTCCAACCTCTTTACCCTTCCAGTGTATTGTTGGTATCCCCCCTCCTGTGCTTCCTTATGACATATAAATTTATCTCCTTTTGTTTCTTTTC
The DNA here is from genome assembly GCF_027887165.1 of Monodelphis domestica. Classification (NCBI taxonomy): domain Eukaryota; kingdom Metazoa; phylum Chordata; class Mammalia; order Didelphimorphia; family Didelphidae; genus Monodelphis; species Monodelphis domestica. The sequence goes on along the minus strand of NC_077230.1, from coordinate 117,612,453 downwards.
CCATTTCTTTTGGCATTAGCCTCTTTTTTTAGCTCTAGTTGTATATATATATATATATATATATATATATATATATATATACATATATATATATATATGTATTTATGTATACATATATCTACATACATATTTATGTCTTAGCATTTCATCCTATATAGTTTGTCACTGTTCCCTCTAAGTGTAATTCTTCTAGCAGCCCAGGTGATAATAACATTTTTTAAGAGTTACTAATGACCTCTTTTCTTATAGGGATGCATATCACTTTAACTTATTAGGTCTCTTAAAAAGATTTTTTTTTTTTTGTTTTTTGGTTTTGTTTATCTTTTTACCCTTTTTCTTATTTACCTTTTGATGATTCTTTTGAGTTCTTTGCTTGGGCATCAAATTTTCTGTTCAGGCCTGATCTTTTCTTTATAAATGCTTGGAATTCTTCTATTTTTTTAAATGACCATACTTTCCCCTGTAAGAATATAGTCAGTTTTGTTGGGTAGTTGATTCTTGGTTGTAGACCTAGTTGTCTTGCTTTCTGAAATATCATATTCCATGCCTTTCAGTCCTTCAGTGTAGATGCAGGCAGATCCTGTGTTATCATCACTGTGGTTCCATGGTATCTGAATGACTTATTCTTAGCCATTTGTAATATATTTTCCTTGCTCTGATAGTTCTTGAATTTGGCTATAACATTCCTGGGTATTGTCAGTTGGGGATTAAGTACAGGAGGTGATCTGTGGATTCTTTCAATCTCCACTTTTCCCTCTTGTTCTAGAATATTGGGGCAGTTTTCTTGGATAATTTCCTGTAGTAGGATGTATAGGCTTTTTCTTTTGTCATGGTCTTCAGGTAGAACAATGATTATTAAGTTGTCTCTCCTGAAATTATTTTCTAAATCTGTTTTGTGAATGAGGTGCTTCATATTTTCATCAATTTTTTCATTCTTTTGATTTTGTTTTATAGTTTCCTGCTGTCTTGTGAGGTCATTTGATTCTAATTGTTGTATTCTGGTTTTTAAAGACCAAATTTCATCCCTGGATTTTTGGTCATCCTTCTCCTTCTGAACTTTCATCTCCTTTGTCTCATTTTTAAACTGATTAATTTTGGCTTTCAAGAGACTATTTTCTTGTTTTAGTTCAAGTGCTTCTGTTTCCAGATGACTTATCTTGCTTTTTAAGTTCTTTTCCCAGTCATTTTCAGCCTCTCTTAATTGTGTTTTTTAATTGTATTTTGAGTTCTTTGAAAGCCTGTATCCAATTTGCTGGGGTTTCTGTTTTTTTTTTTTTGCTTGGTGTTCCCTCATCCTTCTCTGTTCCATTTTCTCTTTGTTCATTGCCTGTATAGAAGCTGTCAATTGTAATTTCTTTTTTCTTTTTCTGTATTTTGCTCATATTCACCCCTTCTTTATTACCTGCAGTTCCCTGCACTCTTGTTTCTCTTATTATTTTTTTTTTGGTTGGGTCTTTGGTTTTGGGCTTTTCTGCCAGCCTTTACCCTTCGAGCTTAGTCACCAAATCTCTCAGTGCAGTCTGTGAGGAAGGGGTGTTGAATCTTGAATTTCCCTGCCCTCTTAGGCTTTGATGGGTTTAAGTACAGCTGGGTTGAGCAGGATGTGCCTGAGGCCAAAACCTCTGGAAGGGGGGGCAATATGGAGTATCTCTGTTGCTACTATTAGGCTGCAACCTGCGTGCTCTGTGCTTCTCCAACTGCTTCCCCACCACCTGTGTTCGAAGCTTTGAGCCTGGCACAGTTTTGCCCATAAGTTACTTCCTCCAGACCAGCACCCTTGCCTGTCCAGAGGTTCCAGCTGCCACTGGAGCTTTAGCGCTCTATGTGGGGGAGGGGCCTTCCTTCTTCCTTCCTCTTAAACCTGAGTGTTCTCAAATCCAGGCTTTTGGGGGGGGGGGATGTTCCTTTTAAGTTGAGTCCAGCAGGAGGATAGGGTTCCTTGGCTCTGTTTTGTTGTTAGGTTTGATTTTCAGTCCCCTATGAGCATTTAGTTTGTAATCAGTAAGGAAGGATTTTCAGAGGTCTAAACTTTCCCTGCCTCTATGCCACCATCTTGATTCCACCAGTAATTCTTTTCTTAAGAAGGTAAGTGTTTTTCAATTTGTTTTTCAATTTTTATTTAATTTTACATTTATTTTTTTAAATAACCATAAATTCAGGAAGGAGATGCTATTAGAGGGCAGTCAATGTGAAAAACAGATAAATCTCAACTAAACATGCATTCAACATCACAATGTGATACAACTTAAATTTTTTCTATACTTTTATTCCTATTGATAGGAAATGCAGACAAAAGGAAGCAATATCAGACTATATTTTTACTGTACATAGTCATTCCTAGCTATATCATGGTTCACCACTATCACTTGTGCAAGTTTGCCAACATGAGATTGTACATGCACACTATTGGCTGATAGAATGAAAGATGACCAAACACAGTGCTATGTTCTGTATCCTGGGTGATGATTAGCTCAGTGACTGTAGCATCAGTCTGTTTGCTCTCCCACCCTATGCCTATAGGTTCAGCATTTCTCCTTGTCTATTTCATATTGACAGTCTGATTGCTGTGTGTATTGTTTCTCTGTGGTGTTGTGTTTTTGTGAAGTTTTTATAAAAGCTTGAATTTCTTTCAAGTCCTATGCCACCCAAACATTCTGTGTCATCTAAGGCTTCTTGCATTGAACCCAAGCACCAGAATAGGATGCTTACCATCAAAGAATAATGAAATAAATATAACACTGCTACATTGTGGATTTTCACCTATCTCAGAGGTGTCTAGAATGTAACTCCTACAATAGGTGAGGGATTACTGTATTCTGTACAGTCCCAGTTACCACCTTTTAGAAATACATATTAAGAATCTACCATAGGGCCAGAAAAGAAAGACCAGAATGGTGAATAGATTCAAACCTCTGTCATAAAGTAAGTGAAAGGGATGCTTGACCTGGACAAGAAAAAACTTAGTGGGAAACAACAATGACAACAACCTTTTCGGTCCATGAAGATCTATCTCTTCTCTGAAACTTAATGAGTTACCAGAGGTGGGGGTGGGTGGATGGCACTGAGAGATTAAGCATCTTTTCCATGGTCTCACATCCTGTATGCATGAAAAGTGTGATTTGAACCTAGATTTCCCTGACTCCTAGACCAGCTCACATTTCACTATGAAAAATTGTCTCTCATAGTTGTGTATCCATTAATTTACCTGTCATCATGAAGAACATTTCATTAAAAAGGGAAAAATGACAAGAATGAAAATTTATAGTTTTTGTTATATTTGTAATTTATTATTCATCATTATTATATTTCTTATATTTGAATGTAACTTGTAGTTGTGAATTTATCAGTGACATTTCTTTTTCTAATATAAAAGGCATATATATCCATAAACGTAAATACTTGAATTGCTATTGGCCAGAAAAAAGTGTAGACTTTTTCGGCTTTTCAATGTGGGGTATAAGCATGCCATTTTTGATTAAAGTAAGGCTAACTGCTGAAAAATAGAGTATTTTTTCCTTTTGAAATTAAATTAAAATTTTTATATTTAAAAATAATTTTAATAATCATTTTCAGAAATTTTGCAATCCATTTCTTCTCTCTCCCTTCCCCTTCCCCAAGACTGCAACTAATATGATATAGGCCAGTGATGGTGAATCTGTGGCATAGTGGTAGTCTCTCGGTGACCGAGAATGACGATTGTCTTTGTGCATTATCATCTATTGGTGTACCCTCGTGTGGCTTTGGAGTCCAAAGGCTGAGGCGCACAGTTTGTGGCACATGGGGCCTGGGACGCCAGTTGTTATGGGAGGTGAGGTTGTGGCCTGGTGTCGGCGTTCACACGCAGCGGCAAGACGTCAACGTCGCTCATCTTCAAAGGTGGCGGTGGCGTGGTGAATGTGGGCTCGCCAGCTGCTTCTGTCAGAGGCAGCGAGTTCTAGCTGCTTTGGTGTCATGCCAGCCCACTTCAAGTTGGACTTTAGCTGATCCTTGAATCTTTTCTTTGGTCGGCCTTGTTTCCTGAGTCCAGCTGACAGTTCACCATAGAATACCTGTCTTGGTATTCGCTGTGGGTCCATGCGGATGAAGTGTCCAGACCATCGTAGCTGGGCTTTGAGGACCAGGACTTCGATGCTGGCGGAGTTGGCTCTGTCGAGGACTTCCTGGTTGGTGATTCGGTCCTGCCATCGGGTCTTCATGATTGACCGGAGGGAGCGTTGGTGGAATTGCTCCAGCTGCTTCATGTGCTTCCGGTACAGTGTCCATGTCTCACAGCCGTACAGGAGCGAGCTGAGGACCCCTGCGTTATGCACTCTCATCTGTGACATGGTCCCAAAGATGGCATGCAGAGCATTCTCTGTGGCCATGTGGGACACTCCACCAACACCTACCCCGTCCCCCCAGAGTGTGTTACTAGGAAGGCAGAGGGACTCAGGTGGATCTATTCCCTCCATATTCTCACTGTACTTTAGGACATTTCTTCACATAACTCATCTCTCTGCCCAGGAGTCCAATGGGAGCACACATTGGGTAAGGTGGGAGGTTCACAGGTGGCAGAGCTAGATAGGAGTGGAGAGCTCAAGCCATTCCTTTCTCCCCCTCCACTTGGACTGAGGGCTTTCCTCACTTCACCTGCCTCTCCACCCAGAAGCCCAATAGGAGTGCTTCCTCCCTCTCCTGTGTAAGGAATGGGGGGGCACAGCACTTAGTCTCTGGTGGGGGGCCAGCATGGGACTTGGTTTGGGGGAGTAGGGTGTGGTCAGGGCCTGGCACTCTATCTCTAAAAGCTTCCCCATCACTGATAAAAGCTATACCTGTGTTATTATACAATACATATTTCTATGTCCATCATGTTGTGAAAGAAGACAGATACCATTCACAGGAGAAAAAATTTTCATTGAAGAAATAAAGTGAAGAATATTTTGCTTCAATCTGAATTCAGACTGTTCTTTCTATGGTGACGGGTTGCCCTTTTCATCATGATTCCCTTGGAGTTTGTCCTGGATCCTTGCATTACATATAACAGTTTAGTCATTGAATAGTTGAAAATCTAGAATTATTTTTCAATTACCATTAAAATTATTTCTCAAAATAAAATGGGCTCTTTTAGTAGATAGTGAGTTTCACATCATTTTGGGAAAATGTCCTCAAACTGAGATTAGAATTCAATTATTAATGATATCCCCTCCCTAATTGGACTGAATAACCTCTGAACACACTTCTAATTCTAAGATTTTATATTTCCATGATTCTATTAGTGAAAAAACAGTTTTACTCTTGACAGAGGAAGATGTACATATGCTTTTGTTGATACTTGAATTTCAAGACAATTAAGTAGTTCTATGCAGGAAAAAAAATGAGGGATTTCAGTATATGTAAATGAAAACATCAAAGAAATAATTGGGGGTCATTGAGCTGACCAGTTTTACCAGACTTGTGATCTTTTATAGGAGAACTGAGGGTCCTAGGATGGAAAAGAGAGACTGCGGCCAATGGTTGGGGTACATTAGAAGAGGGTACTTGCAAAACCAGGACAGAGCTAGCCATCTGATAATTTCATGTTTTAACTAAGTATTATTGCTTAATAGTTGCTAAGTTTCTGTACTATTAAAGTACAAATTCTGGTAGTACCAGGTAAATTTCACTGTATTAGGTTAAAGTCCTAATTACCCCACTCATAATCCTGTTGGCATTTATGTACAGAACAGATTTGGGAGGCAGAGGTTTGAAGGCATGAAACCAATTGGGAATGTATTGTAAATCAATTGTTTAGAACTCAGAAATGGATCCCTGAAAGCCACATTATCTGTGTTTCATTGTATTTTTATTTATTTTGATAAACATTTCCAAAGAACATTTTAACTTGTCTTGGGAGAACTCAGGAAATCTGGAATTTTGACACTCTAAAAGTCCATGCCTGAAGAAGCTTATGACAGATTGAATAAAAACAGCAAAAATAATCTAATAAAAATAATTCATAGGAAAAATGAACAGAACTTAGTACTTAGTGACAGGTGTGGAGGTGGGACTATTGGAGAATGGCAAGGAGATGAAAAAGGCAAGGGGAGAGGGAAGAAAGGGAAGATGAGAATTTCATGGTTGAATGACTTGATAATAAAATAGAAAGTTGATTTGGAACTAGAAAATGTTCATTTTTGACATTTTAATTTTTAAGATTATGATAGTCTATTCTAATAAGAAATATTCATCAGGGAGTTGGAGGTGAATGTTTGAAGCACAGGACAGAGACTTATGTTATATTTTTGAGAGTTTTCTCTTTTGTGAATAAATCCTCAAATCATTATAAAAATGCAGTAGTGCCCCAATTCAACCTGACTCCTAAGCTAGAAATCTTACATTCACCTTTACCTCTTAACTCTTTTATTCCTGTACCTAATTTGTCAACAGGTACTGCTGATGTTTTCTTTAAAAATATCTATCAAATCCCATCTTCACTCTCCATTTCCTTTATCACCCTTAATCAAGCACTCAGCATTTTGTGTCTAAATTGTCACCTGGCCTCCTTTTGGTTGCTTTCTCTATCTTCAGCCTGTCCTGCCTCTAATCCCTCCTGTTTATTGCTGCCAGACTAATCTTCCTTAAACACTGCTTTCATCATGTCACTCCTGTGCTCAACAACTTAGTCCTTGACATGATAATTCTGTTATCTCCCAAGGTGCACCTTTGACAAAGTGAGCTGAGAAGCCTTATCCTTCTGCTTCCCTGTAAGGACATTAGGTCCCATCCAAATTTTTCTTGAGCATGAAAAGATTTTTTAAAATGTTAATTATTATTACTATTTTTAGTTTGCAAATTCTCACAAGACAGTAGTGGTACCAATAGCTTACATTGATTTAAAAATAAATGACAAAAAGGTATACCAAATTCAATATTGCTTTTAAATAAATTTCTGTTTTATTAATAAGACATATGTGAGAATAATATAATTAATGGACAGATTTGCAATTAGAAAGCCCTGAGTTCCAGAACTGCCTCTGACATGCTATCTATGTGACCATGGACAAGTCAGAGCTTCTTAAATCCCCATGCACATGTTTGAGACTCTATGTAATAGACAAGTTGATTATTTGCACAGGTAATGGGAGTTTCAACAAATACAATTTCCAGAACTGATGGAAAAATGGTTTCATATCTCTAGCCCTCCCAAAAGATCCACATAGAGCTGAAAAAACAATAATAACATCTAGTATTTTTATTGTACCTTAAAGTTTATGAGATGCTTTTCATATATTTTATTGTTTGATCCTCACAACAACACTATAAAGTAAAGGCAATTATTTCTATTTCACAGATGATGAAACTGAAGCAGACAGAGGGTAACGGATTTGCCCAAGGTCATATAGGTAGTAAAGTCTGTCAGGATTTTAACTCAGGTCTTTCAGCATCCATATTTCATGTTCCATTGACTTTGTTTTCTAGTTGTAGACTAATTAAAATACTTATTTGTAAATGCATATGACATTGTTTATTCAGCACATGAAATGATGCTTGGCATACACATTTTCATATCCCTTCCTTTAAACAATTTCATGCCTTCTGTCATGGCCAAAGTTGAGAACTGTTATTTGGGAAGAGAATTTGTAAGGTGTATATATTTCATAAACCTTCTTTGTCATTCAACACTTTCTATAATAAGGCTTCTGATCCAACTTTATTTTCAGTTGCTCCTTAGTCTTAGCTCTTTGTTCTTTTTATTGCCTCACATATTTGATCCTCATTTTCTGCCTTTGAATTTTAGCATGTATCAATCTCTTCCCCTGAGATGCTCTCATCTCTTCTCATCCCATCCAAATCCTATTCATCCCTCAAATTTACCTGATTTGTTTTTCTTCTTTGATCCTTTTCTGCTATTACTACAAGTGAATTTTCCCTATGAGTTAATGTCTGAATTTTAGTTTGATTCTTAATTACAATATTTTTTAAATTTCTTAATTGATGTTTATATGGTATTTATACCAATTATATTATAGATTCTTTGAGGAAATGAATTATGCCTTCTTCTATATTGCATACTTCAGGAAATATAGTACACAAAATAAATACTGGTGGATTTGAAACTGGATTAACTGACTAGTGTAGTGAGGCAATATTTCATGTAGCCCAGGAATGAACCAAATAGAAAGAAACTGGGTTTCCTCTACATGCTTGCTAGAGAATATGATCTTTTAAGTCATTAATTAAAATATTTCAGAACTTTTAGGAAAAATTCTTAAAGTTCTGATGAACTAAAACTGAAGTTGTTATGTTTGGAGATTATTTTTAACTTGAAACACTATATGAGAAATGGGCAGAGCCAAGATTGTAGCTTAGTAGAAATGAAAGCTGAAACTGCTTTGACAATCCTTTCAAACCAATTTTTAATAAGTGCCTCAAAACTACAGGAGTCAAAAGCCAATAGGAAGATGGAGTGAGGGGCTCTCCTGCTGAACACAACTTGAAAGGCAGACAGAGAGTTGATTTTCATGGAATAGGGGAAACCTGAAGCAAAACTACATACAGAGGAGTGTGTCCAACAACCCCTCCCACCTACTGTGCCAGGTTTTGCAACAGTACATAGGCTAACTTTGCCATCCCAGGATGGGGGCTATACCAACAAAAGTGTACTTCAGACTCACCCCTTGAAGGTCTGGGGACCCTGTCACCAGCCTTCAGTGAGGCACAGAAGTCCATAATGTTGGGCCCTTTCAAGCCTTCACTGCTATGAAGACCTAGTCCCAAGGCAAAATAGCTCACAGTTCAGATTCCTGAAAACCAGCAGCAGAGGAAACAGAATCAGTAAGCTGCTTTCCTAATTCTCAGCCCCAAAGCATAAAAAAGACAAGTGAAAATGAGCAACAACAAAAGAAGCCCTTAATCCTTAAAATTTTCTATGGGGACAAAAAAACATAGCACAGAACCAATAGAGGATGGTGAGAGCTAAGCAATCATATGCAAAACTTAAAATAAAAATGGGAATTGGTCTCAAGCTCTGGAAGAACTCAAAAATCAATTAAAAATAAAATAAAACATGTCAAAAATTGGAAGAAAAATAGGAAAAAGCAATGAAAGTAATGCAAAAAGGAAAATAACAGCTAAAAAAGCTAAATTAGTAAACTGGGGAAAGAGTCACAAAAACCCAAAGAAGAATAGAGTTTCCTAAAAAAAAGAATTGACCTTGAAGAAAATACTTGAAAAAGAGGTAAAAAATTCTAATGGAAAAAAAAAAGTGACAATGAAAGGAGAATGGACAAAATGTAAAAGGAGGAACAAAACACCATGGAAGAAATTCATTTTTAAAAAAATTAGAATTGAGCAAATAGAAACTAATAACTTCATGAGAAATAAAAAAACAACAAAACAAAATCAAAAGAATGAAAATAAAATAAAATATGGAATACCTCATTGAAAAAATGACTTTTTTAGGAGAGTAATTTAAGAATTGTTAGAATACCTGAATTAATGACTATAAAAAGCCTAAACATCATATTAAAAAGACATTATCAAAGAAAACTTCCTTGATATCCTTTAACAAGAGAGTAAAATAGAAACCTAAAGACTCCACAGATCACCTCCTAAAATAAGCCCCATATGACAACTCTCAGGAATGTTATAGACAGGATAAAGCGCTCCTAGGCCAAAGAGAAATTACTCCAAACATCCAGAAAGAAAAAAAATTCAAATACCATGGAGCCTAGTCAATATTACACAGGATCTGATAGATTACACATTGAAGGATCAGAAGCCTTGGGATACAATATTCTGGAAGGCAAGGATTTACTGGATTTACAATCAAGAATCACCTATCCATCAAAACTGACTATATTATTTCATGGGAAAGTATAGTGATTTAATTAAAAAAAAGAAGACTTCCAAGCATTCCTAAAGAAAGGACCAGACTTAAACAGAAAATTTGATGTTCAAATATAAAATTCCAAAATAGTATAAAGGTAAATAAGAAAGAGAAAAAAATTTAGAGGTTCAATAAGGTTAATTATTTATATTCATATATGGAAATATGATATCTGAAACTCAAAAATTATAGTCAGAAGTATACATAGTCAGAGGGTGCTATAGTAAAAAATAAAACTAGGAGTGAAAAAGAGAATTGCACTAAGGGAAAAGTAAAATTGGATAAATTATATCATATAAAATGGTGAGGAGGGGAAACTATTACAGTGGAGGGGAGGATGAGGGTGGTGATGAGTGATACTTAAACCTTACTTTCATTAGAATTGTCTCAGAGAGGGAAGAACTATGATATTGTCCGAGGGCATAGAATCTTATCTTACCCTATAGAGAAATAGAGGGGAATAAAAAAGTGTGTTGTGGGAAAGGGAGTAATATGGAGGAAAAAGTTGGTGGGGATAATTAAAAGACCACATAGAGAAGTAGGAGAGAAATAAGGTGGGTGGTGGTGGGAAGGAGAATAATAAAATGGAGGGAGAAAGAAGGGGAATGGCTGAAAGCAAAACACTGGTGTTGAGAGAAAGAATGAAAAGAGAAAGGGCAGGATTAAAAGAGGAAATCAAGATAGAGAGAAATATACCAATGGTAATCATAAGTGAATATAAATGGGATGAACTCATGCGTAAAACAGAAACAGATAGCAGAATAGATTAAAAACCAGAACCATATGCTAACATATGCTGTTTACAAGAAACATATCTGAGGCATGTAAACACAAAGTAAAGGTAAGAAGCTGGAGCAGAATCTATTGGCATTCAACTGAAACAAACAATAAGTAGGAGTAGCAATCATGTTCTCAGACAAAACTAAAGCAAAAATAGATCTGATTAGGATTAATAAGGAAGATAATTACATCTTTATAAAAGGCAGTATCAACAATGAAGAAATATAAATATTTAATATGTATGCACCAAATGATATAGCATCCAGATTTTTAAAAGAGAAATTTAGGGAGCATAAGGAGGAAATAGATCTTTAACTTCCTTTATCAAAACTATAGATAAATCTAAGAAAAATTAAGTAAAAAAGAAGTAAATGAATTGAATGAAATTTGAGAATAGTTAGATTTAATAAACATCTGAAGAAAATTGAATAGGTATAAAAAGGAATATACCTTCTTTTCAGTAGCACATGCTACATATACAAAAATCGGCCATGTACTGGGCCATAAATACTTCACTATCAAATGCAGTAAAGCAAAACCAAACAAAAAAAGAAAAATGTAACTTTTTTCAGATCACAATGCAATACAAATGATAATCAATAAGGGTTCATAGAAAAAAATTAAAAGTTAATTGGAGAACCTAGTATTTGACAAAAACTGCTGGGAAAATTGGAAAACAGTATGGAAGAGACTAGGTTTAGATCAACATCTCATACCCTATACCAAGATAAATTCAGAATGGGTAAGCGACATAGAATAGTAGTATATCTGTCTGATCTATGGGAAAGACAAGAATTTAAGGTCAAACAAGAGATAGAGAACATTACAAAATGTAAAATGAATAATTTTGATTACATTAAATTAAAAAGGGTTTGTTCAAACAAAACTAATGCAACCAAAATTAGAAGGGAAGAAATAAATTTGGAAAAAAATTATAACAAAAACCTCTGACAAATGTCTAATTTTTCAAATTTATAAGGAGCTAAGCCAATTGTATGAAAAATTAAGCCATTGCCCAATTGACAAATTGATCAACGAATAGGCAGTTTTCAGTTAAAGAAATCAAAACTATGAATAAGCACATGAAAAAGGTATTCTAAATCTCTCATAATTAGAGAAATACAAATGAAAACAATGCTGAGGGACCACCTTGCACCTAGATGATTGACTAATATAAAAGTAAAGGAAAATAATAAATGTTGGAGAAATTGTGGCAAAATTGGGACACTAGTGCATTCCTGGTGGAATTGTGAATTGATTCAACCATTCTGGAAGGCAATTTGGAGCTATGCTCAAAGGGTTTACAAGAATGAATTTCCTTTGTTCCAGAAATACCACTGCAAGTTTTGTACCCTAAAGAGATAATAATGAAAAATATTTGTACATAAATATTTATAGCCACACTCTTTGTGGTGGAAAAAAAATTGGAAAATGAAGGGGTGACCCTAGTTTGGGGAATGTCTGAACAAATTGTGATATATGATGATGATGGAATACTACTTTGCTTTAAGGAATAATGAACTCAAATATTTCTATATGAACTGAAAGAATTTGAAGGAACTGATGCAGAGTGAAATGAGGAGAACCAAGAGAGCATTATATACAAAAAGTGAAATATTGTGGAACAATACAATATAATGGATTTTGATAATACAAGACAATCCCATGGGACTTATGAGAAAGAATGCTATCCATATCTAGAGAAAGAACTGTGGGAGTAGAAACACAGCAGAAAAATGACTTATTTATTTATACGGATATTTGATTTGGGGTTTTGATTTTAAAAGACTGCTTTATTGCAAAAATGAATAATGTGGAAATAGGGTTAAGTGATAAGATTTGTATAACCCAATGGAAATGCTTTTTGGATCTGGGAAGAGGGAGGGAAGAGGGGAAGAAAAGAAAACAAAATACATAGAAATGGAAAAAATAATTTAAAAATAAAAATAATTTTAAGTTAATTGGAAACTAAATAATCAATTCTTCAAAACAGATGGGTCAAAGAATAAATCACCAAAACAATCACTGATTTCATTGAAGAGAATGACAAAGAGGAGACAACGCATCAAAATTTGTGGGACACAATGAAAGCAGTACTCAGGGGAAATTTATATCCCTGAATGATTATATCAATAAAATTAATAAAAGGCAAATCAACGAATTGGGTATATAACTAAAAAACTAGAAAAAGAAGAAATTAAAAATCCCCCATTAAAGTCTAGATTGGAAATCCTAAAAATCAAAGGAAAAAATGAAATTTAAAGTAAAAGAATTACTAAACTAATAAATAAGAATAGAAACTGCTTCTGTGAAATAGTAGAATATTAGTTAATTTGATTTTAAAAAGAAAGAAGGAAGAGAATCAAAATACCGGTATCAAAAATGAAAAGGGTGATTTTACCTCTAATGTAGAGAAAATTAAAGCAATTATTAAGAGCTATTTCACTCATTATATGACAATAAATCTGATAAACAAGGTTAAATTAATGAATATTTGAAAAAATACAAATTTCCTAGATTAACCAAAAAGTAAATAGGATACTTGAATAATAGCATTTTAGAAAAGAAATTGAAGAAGCCATAAATAAACTCCCTAAGAAAAAACTGCCAGGCCCAGATGGATTCACAAGTGAATTATATTAAGTATTTAAGGAACAATTAATCCCAATACTACACAAACTATTTGATAAAATAAGCAAAGAAGGAGTCCTACCCAATTCTTTTTATGTACAAATATGGTGCTGATTTTCTTGAAGAACATTGATGAAAAATCTTAAACAAAATACTATCATAGAGACTATAGCAATATATCACAAGGAGTATTCACTACGACCAGGTGTAATTTATATAAAAAAATGCAAGACTGGTTTAATATTAGGAAAACCATCCACACAACTGACCATATCAATAACCAAATGTACAAAAATCACATTATTATCTCAATTGATGCACAAGACATCTTTGACAAAATACAACACCCATTACTATTGAAAACTCTAGAAAGTATAGGAATAGAAGGGCCTTTCCTTAAAATATTAAGTAGTATTTATTTAAAACCATCAGCAAGTATCATCGGCAATGGGAATAAGTCAGAAGCCTTTCTAATAAGATCAGGGGTGAAGCAAGGATGCCTATTGCCACCACTATTATTTAATACTGTATTAGAAATTCTAGCATTATCAAATAGGGGGAAAAAGGAATTTAAGTAATTAGAGTAGGCAATAAATAAACAAAACTATCACTCTTTACAGATATTTGATTGTATACTTAGAGAATCCTAGAAAAATCAATTAAGAACTAGTTTAAATAGATATTAACTTTGGCAAAGTTGAAGAATACAAAATACACACACATAAATCATCAGCATTTTAATATATTTCAAACAAATTTCAGTGGCAAAAGTTGAAAAAGAAACTCCATTTAAAATCATGTTAGACAATATAAGAAATTTGGAATCTATTTGTCAAATGCAGGGATTATATGATAACAATTATAAAACTGTTTTCACAAAAAAATAAAATAAGATCTAAAGAATCAGAAAAAAATTGTACATGACATGGCCAAACTAATATAATAAAAATGACAATTATACATAAATTAATTTACTTATTCAGTTCCATACCTATAAAACTACCAAAAATACCCTATTTTATATAAATAAAAAAGTAATCTGGAATGTTTTCAAGGGAACTAAAAAAAGTGAAAAATGGTGACCTAGCAATACTAGATCTTAAACTGAACAATAAAGCAGTAATCATCAAAACAATCTGGTACTAAGAAATAGAAGGATAGATCAATAGACTAGACTAGGGCTAAATGACCTCAGCAATCTCGTGTTTGATATATATATATATACTCAAAGATCCCAGCTTTTGAGATAAGAGCTCACTATTTGATAAAAATTGCTGGGAAAATTGGAAAACAGAATGCCAATAATTAGGTTTAGATCAATATCTCACACCCTATACCAAGATAAGGTAAAAATGAGTATATGATTTAAACATAAAGAGTAATATTATAAGTAAATTAGGGGAATATATAATAATTTGCCTGTCAGATCTTGGGAAAAAAGGAAGATTTTGTGACCAAACAAGAGATAGAGAAAATTACAAGATGTAAAGTGAATAATTTTGATTGCATTAAATTAAAAAAGGTTTTGTTCAAACAAAATCAATGCAACAAAAGTTAGAAGGGAAGTAACAAACTGAGAAAAAATTTATGACAAATTTCTCTAATAAAAGTCTCATTTTTTCAATACAGAACAACTAAGTCAAATTTATGAGACTCCAAGTCACTCTCCAGTTGATAGATGGTCAAAGGATATGAATATGTAGTTTTTAGATGAAGAAATAAAAGTTATCAAAAGTCACATGAAAAAATGTCCTATACCTCTCTTTATTAGAGAAATTCAAATTTAAAAAACTCAGAGGGACCACCTCACCTAGCTGATTGACTAATATAAAAGTAAAGGAAAATAATAAATGTTGGAGAGGATGTGGCAAAATTAGGGCATGAATGCATTGCTGGTGGAGTTATGAACTGATCCAACCATTCTGTAGAGCAATTTGAAATTATGCCCAAAGGGTTATAAAACGATGTTTACCTTTAGATACAGTAATACCACTACTGGGTCTGTATCTGAAAGATATTTTTTAAAATGGTAAAGGACCTTTTAGTACAAAAATATTTATGGCTCCTCTTTTTGTGGTGGCAAAGAAGTGAAAACTATAGGGATGTCCCTCAATTTGGGAATGGCTGAACAAATTATGGTATATGATGGTGATGGAATACTATTGAACTATAAGGAATGATGAGCAGGATGATTTCAGAAGAGCTGGAAAGATCTATATCAGTAACTGAAATATTGTGGGATGACCAAATGTGATGGACTTTGTTACTAACAGCAATATAATGATCCAGGACAATTCTGAGGACTTATGAAAAAGAATGCTATCTACCTCCTGGGAAATATCTGTTAGAGTAGAAATGCAGGTGAAAA
This sequence comes from Monodelphis domestica, assembly GCF_027887165.1. Classification (NCBI taxonomy): domain Eukaryota; kingdom Metazoa; phylum Chordata; class Mammalia; order Didelphimorphia; family Didelphidae; genus Monodelphis; species Monodelphis domestica. Next base: position 117,596,827 of record NC_077230.1, on the reverse strand, counting down.
CGTGATTTATCACTTATTGGGTATAAGTTTGGGGGTTTGGGTTCCATACGATTATTCACTTATAAAAATGAGTAGTATAGAAATATGCTTTGTATGATAATATATGTATGACCCAGATTGAATTGCTTGTCAGCTTCAGGAGTGGGTAGGGAAGAAGGGAGTAAGGCAATATGGATCATATGACTTTGGAAATCTTATGTGGAAATTTGTTATATATTAAAAAGAAAACTATTTGAGATCAGGCCCCCAAATTTTTAAGAACAAGCAACAGGGAGAGATTAGGTTTGTATCAATGTCTCATACCCTACACCAAGATAAACTCAGAATGGGTGAATGACTTGAATATAAAGAAGGAAAATATAAGTAAATTAGGTGAACATAGAATAGTATACATGTCAGATCTTTGGGAAGGGAAAGATTTTAAGACCCAGAAAGAGAAAAAAATCACAAAATGAAAATCAAATAATTTTGATTACATTAAATTAAAAAGTTTTTTGTACAAACAAAACCAAATGCAACCAAAATTAGAAGGGAAGCAACAAATTGGGGAAAACATATTCATAACAGAAACCTCTGTCAAAGGTCTAATTACTCAAATTTATAAAGAGCTAAATCAATTGTACAAAAATTCAAGCTATTCTCCAAATAATAAAAGGGCAAGGTACATGAATAGACAATTTTCACTTAAAGAAATCAAAAGTATTAATAAGCATATGAAAAAGTGTTCTAAAACTCTTATAATCAGAGAAATGCAAATCAAAACAACTCTGAGGTATCACCTCACACCTAGCAGATTGGCTAACATGACAGCAAAGGAAAGTAATGAATGTTGGAGGGGATGTGGCAAAATTGGGACATTAATGCACTGCTGGTGGAGTTGTGAATTGATCCAACCATTCTGGAGGGTAATTTGGAACTCTGCCCAAACATTTAATCTAATATAATTTAATATAATATAAATGCTTAACAAATGCATGTTAATTGACTTTGTCCAAACTATTTTCTAAATCCTCTACCTTTTTGATTTTTCCTGACTTCTGAATGAAATGTTAGAGTCTGCCTCCATGGTGCCATTTGAACCTTGACTTTATTATATATTTAGAAGATCCCATTTATTCCCTTGCTTGTCACTTTTTTAGTCCTAGGTTTAAAAAAATAATTATAGTATTTCAAAGCCATCCAGGATATAGCATAATAAACTGAAGCCAACACTTAAGTGCTGTCAGGGAGATATTGTGGACTTTATTGTAGCTGGAGTATAGATCTTTAGGGCAAGCCACACATGTTCAAAATATAATCCCTTGTCTCTGAGGCAAGGCTCTCAGGTTCCACCAGCATCTCTGACAATTTCTGTTGTGTGCCAGTTTCTTACCCCATAAATCCCCATTCCTGAACTGTCTGCTGTCAGTCTTGAAAAACTGTAGGGGGAAATGGGATAAATCAAGGTTGTCATTCTTCCAGGTCCATAACCAGTATTATCTTTCAGATTAAATTTTATAAAATAATTCTAATATCATTTAATCTCTAAATTCAATAACCTACTGTAGATCTTCAAAATAAAGAATAAACCTAATGTGTCTCTGTGCTGGAGATGTCCTAACATGGGTTTCCATATCAATGAGAGCTGATATTGTTATACTGTGCATCACCAATGGACATTTTTGAGCCAAGATGTGTCTGTGGACTTGAATCAGAAACACACAACTGAAATGAACTGAAATGAAATAGCTTCATCAGGGGAGGCATCCTAGTGCCTGCCAAAGTTCCTTGTCTGTTGGCAAATACAGATTACAACAAGGCTTTGCAGCAGTTCCATATTCCAGATGAACCTGAACTAACCCATAAAAGATGAGCTTGACTGGGGAGTGACCAGATTGACACTGGTTGTGTTCATAACCCATTTCATACTTGTGGATTGACAGCAAGAGGCCTAGAGAAAGAAAGACAAATTTTCCAACCTGTATTCAGGTTCAAAACTGGCTCCTCGGAATCTCTTGTCCTCTGGACATCTGAGCTCAAAACTGAATGGTTTTTAATTCTGACTCATAGACACATGCTGATTACTCTTTCTTTAAACATCATTGGCACAGAAGAAAAGTACTTTGATGAATGGCACAACACTGCTGAGGACATTGTCTTCAAGACTTTGTCCTAGATTTTGTTGTACAACTCAATATTTGGGAAAGCCTGTTTATTAAGTTGAAGAAATAATAATGTAGCAGGGATTTCTATACAACTTTTTCATCTTTTGAGAGGGTAAATGGGTAGGGACATTAAGGAGCCCTGGAAATTTGCAGAGGGAAAAACAGAATTGTAAGATTCTGGAAAATAATATTGCCGATACTGTATAGGACAGAGAGAAGAAAGGAAATTGGCAAGATCTATGCATGGGATTACAAGTATTAGATTTCTTTTACCTTTTTTTGGTTTTTGAAAAGTTATGGTTACTATGCATAGCAAAGAGATTGGCCACAGTAACTGGATTGATCATTCAAGACCCAGGACTCCCACTAGTCATTCATGAAATAGGGGTACCCAGAAGCTGCCACTGCAATTGAGGTTGCTGATCATCTTGTGGGAAAGAGCAGCAGCTGACCTTGGAGTGGAACTGAGTGGACACAAGCTGCCAGGGCTCAAGTGTCTGTTGGTGGAGAGGATCAAAGGAGAGGAAGCCAAGAGCATGAATAGTGGCTCCCAAATCCATGACACTCAGGGATCCAGATAGCAGAAATCACTTCAGTAGAAGCGAGTTTAGAATGACAAGGGCAGAGAGCTATTGAAATTCCCATTGATTGGTGAGAGGTAAAGGAAAACAACTATCTCCCACAATATTTTCCTTTTAATGTAGTCTCAGACCCCAAGACTGGTCTGAGACAAAGAGTTTTTCAGTGATCTCTAGGAATAGGTAAACTAGGACTAGTTACCTAGCACCTGAGAGATCTAGTCCAATAAGTAGGAGTTTGGGAAAGATCTAGATTCAAATTCCAGTTTATCTAGATATGTATGATCTTGGGAAAGTAACAACCTTTTGGTCCTCAATGAATTATCTATAATATGAGGAGGGTCTTCACGACTCCTTTCTATCTCTAAATCAATGATTCTAAGAGGAGGCCTCTGGTAGGAACATAACATATTTCTTTTTCTCTTTGTTCAAAAAACTGTATTATAGACCATAGTACCTGTAAGTACCTATATCCTATGAATATAGGACAGGGGGAGACATTTAGCTCAGAGAGTATGTTCCAGATAGGGAAGGTTGGCTAGAGTTCTAAATGGCCTATTTTAATTTTTAAAAAAGCAATGTGTTATATTATCCTGTAGTTTCAATTGTGATCTCAATGCCAATATTGGTACCATGCCAGTGGCCAGTGGAGATACTCAGCCTCATGGGGGGCTCTACCATGAATATGCCAGAATATAATTGAAATGGATACTCTACTAGTGGTTTAAAGAATGTTAATTTATATTGTCTGATATTGGACTGCATTGTTAGATAGATAATATAATGATACTCTGCCTTACTGTAGGGTAAAAGAAGGCAGCACATGTCAATTGACTGCTTTTACTATTGAAGAGCTTCAAATGTTTCATGCAAATCAAATGCACATACAAAGAGTCTCAGAATAATAACTTACATTTATGTGGTGCTTTGCAATTTTAGCAGAACTTTATAAACATTATTATATTTAATACTCAAAATATTGACCAAATTTCCTGGAAACTTAGTTTACTTTCAATCTTCAGATTCCAATTGCACCTTGTCCTATAAAACCTGTAACAGAGCTCCATTATGCTTGATTGTATCTTTTTGGAACAGTATCTCTGAAAAAAATTCTGTAACATTTTGTGTGTTCTGCTCCCTGATTTTCATTCATTATTGGCCCTGTGCACACCTTAAACTTTTCTTCTCCTTGTTCTCCCCATTTAAGGATACCTGAATCTCCATGACTTTGAATAAATATAGCTTTGGAAGATGAATGAAATTCTTGACAGTGAAGTTTTTTTTTTGAAAACTACCAAATCCAGGCCCATTAATGGTGTTGAATACCCATAGAAATCTTGATTTTATTTCTGCTACTATTTTTGAAAATGTTGTACAGTAAAATTCATTCATTTGGTAGTGTTTTATGGCCTAAATGAAGTTGCTTTGGATTAAGAAAATGCCTGATTGTGCTTTTCAGTAGTTGATATAGTAGACCAAATATTACCTTTGGTGGCTAACTGAGAGATGCCAGAATGCTTGTAATGATTAAGTTTCTTAGCTTTTTTCTTCTATATCATAATGACAATGTAATTTTGGAAATTACATGTGGTATCTCCAGTGGCTGATCCCAAAGTGGCTATTGCCAATCTAGTTCAGTATTCTTAAAAACTCCAATCTCCCCCTTCTCCTGTACAACTTTCCTCCCTGCTAAGAACCTTGTCTTATTCTGTGCTTAGAAAGAAGATATTCAAGAGGTCTGTCAACTACACATTTTAGTTTTTATCTGTATCTTTGTTCATTACTTCTTTTTTCCCCATTTCTTTTCCAGGGGAAGAAGTGGAAGACTCTTCATTTCTATAGCTAAAACTACAGCTTGAATTTGCTTGAGTCTTGGATTTTACCTTATCTTTTATCTTGTTCCATCAGGCATTTCTCCTCTAACATCTTGTATCTCTCTTATTCACTGGCTATAAACATTCTCAAGTCTCACTAATTTCTGAGAGACCTTACTTTAACCCCACTATACCTTGGAACTAGTATCCCATGTCTCTCATCTCCTTTATTATCACAGTTATAGAGAGACTACATTTACTCTCTCCATTTCCTTACTACCTATTAACTCTTCAACTCCTTATAATCTGGTTTCCTTCCTTATCACCCTACCAAACTGATTTCTTAAAAGTCACTAATGATTCAAGTCCAGCAGCCCTTTCAGAGTCCTTGGCTTCCTTTGCCTCTGAAGCATTTAATAGCATTTGATGGCCTCTTTATTTTTAAAAAATCCCTTCCTTCTTGGCTTCAAAGAAACGTCACTCTCCTGGTTTGCATTCCATCTTCCTGATCGCTTATCTGTCTCTTTTGCTGTATCCTAAAATCTCTCATATACCTTAAATATAGTCTAGGTTGGTCAGGCCCTTAGAGCCCAGTTATTTGCTCCTTGTCAAAGGTAAAAGTCCTTTGAGTTCCTGCTTTCTTAAAACTATTGTGTTTCATCTGCCATCTTATCTGCTTGACTAGTTTCTGACCTTCTACCTCTCTTGGAATGATAAGAAATCATGAAAAGAAGGGAATAAATGGCTGTTTTATTCTCTAAAATGTTACACAAAATTTAAGGTAAGCTGCAATCCTCAAACCCCAAGATTGAAAGGGACTTTAGAAACTATCTAGTCTAATATCCCAGACAATGGCAAAATCCTTTCTGTGCATAGAAACCCTCTCTACAATGCCTGTGAAAAGTGCTTTGCTAGTCTCTGTAGGAATACTTGAAGGGATGGATTTTCCATCTGAGACCCTTTCAGGCACTCCCTTAATAAAGGGAGAGGCTTCTTAGTGTGTTTAATCAGATAGGAACTTACTTGCTCAATTTGAATTATATAGATTTGCTGCTCTGTATCCGAGCTCTGCATTCTTCCTGCACTATGATCCATATATGCACTGAAACCACAGAGTGTGAGGTGTCCAAGGAATACCTGGATGCCATTCCTAGGGAGAGGAGTAGATGGCAGGCATTGTTTCCATAAGGCACACACATACACACATGCCGATAGAGAGATGAAAAGATCAATCTATCTGTTTATATTTGATCATATGTCTAGGACTGGAAGGGGTCCCAATTTACAAGCCCGTTATTTTTCCAGTTAAGGAAAATTGAGGATGGAGGATGTCAAAAGACATGCTCCAGAATAATCCAGAAAACATCATTTAATTTCAATTGAGTTTCTGACTCCAGACTTAATGTTATTTTCACCTAGGAATCTAAGGGGCTCAGTGTTAGCCCTGAAGTCAGTGTGACTAGAATTCAAGTCTGGCTTCAGACACGGAGTGCTGTGATTCTGGCCAAACCACTTCACCTCTGTCTAACTAAGTTTTCTTAGAGGTCAAATGGGGAGCAAAATATCTGCCATCCATGTTTATTTGTGAATGTTGAATTTGTGAATGTTAAATGAAATAACATCTATAAAAGCCTTAATATAGTTCCTGACACATAATAGGCAGTTAGTAAAGGCTTATTCCCTTCCCTCATTGTATCTTTGGAACATACTAGGATGGCAACATTCCCTAAGGCAACTAAGTGACAGTAGTTGCTAGAGTGGTAGTCCTGGGGTCAGAAAGAGATGAGTTCAAATCTCACTCCAGTCCCATATATGAGCTTAGGTAAGTCACTTAAACACTTAAACTTTCAAAGCCTCAATTTCCTCAGATGTAAAATGTGGTTAGACAATACTACCTACTTTACAGAATTTTTGTGAAAATCAAATAAAATTATATAGCCAAAATACTTTGCAAGTCTTTAAATATTATATAATAATAGGAACGATAATAATAATTCTACTACTTATACTATCAAAGAAATAATTATAGTGATCCTTCTCCACTGTATGCTTACTCCCAGACCATATAGACACTTAAGAAGACCAGTGTTCTATGGCCAATTTCAAAAGTATGAGTAAAAGACTTCATGGTCTTCCTAGTCAAATAATAAATGCTGACAGGTTCATATCTAACAAATATTGGCATTACAAATTGTCACACCTCATCCCTTTCATGTCAAGACTTGTTTCTATTGCCTTCTGGTTTGTTAACAAAAGGTATCTAACTATCTCCACAAGACAGCCTATCTCATTTTGATGAGCCAAAAATATTACAAAGTTCTTTATGCAGAATCAAATTCTTGATCCAAATGCAGAAGAAATAGTCACCAGTAGGTTATTTTTTCAGTTGTTTTTTTCTCCTATTAGGATCATGAGTTCTTATAATCTATTGCATTTTCTTCTGGGGGGGGGGAGAAAAAAAGCCTCAAAAAATCCTGTTTTAAAATCATCAACAATGCCCAGTTTTTGTTACCGCTTGAATTCCAATTACCCAGGAAGCATTTAGGACATCTTTGCTCATCACATTTCAACATGTCATATCTCCTAAGTGGAACCAATTGCATTAAAACAGTCATCAAACTGCAACCCCCCACACTTCACTGAAAATGTAATCATAAAAATTTTAAATGCACATATTCATTTTCCTCCTCTTCAACCAAGCAAGTATACCTCATCAGGATTCACTGGGAGAGCGATTATCAGTTCTCTGTCTATGAAATTCTTAATGGAAAAATTAGATACACAACAGACTTCTACTAAACTACGCATCTGATTCTACCGCTTGGAAAACATTTGGCATTCGGTTTTTGCACCTGCCACCAAAACCTTCTTAGCCACATGGCCTGTGCCCTCCACAGCCCTTTTGCCATAAGACATGAATTTTGAAGAGAAGAACCTATTCCAAGTGCTTCTCATTATACCGCACCAAATATTTCATCAATGAGATCCAAAGTTTTTCAGTAAATATCTATATGTGATTATGGTAGCTTCAAAGGATGTGCTACCCTCATCACAGGTGAGTCACATTTATTCTCAGGTGGCTGTTTGAGAATGACTTTGAGAAACCAGGTTCCCACCCTCCACTATTCTAAACTAATTTGGCTTTAGGATCTCTATCCTTGCCGCATCTTCATTGGCTCACTAAGGTTTATGAGACAGTTTTGAATGGTTCACAGCAATGAAATGACTTCTGCATAGATATGATTGACTTTGTGTAAGCTATAGTTCATCTTCATTTCCCAAGTTGACCTTGCTTTTCCTGAGCTCTGTAGCACTCCTCCTAACACTCATTTTGTAGTTTAATAATTTATTATACTATACTTTCATATGCATATTTCCTATTATTTTATAAAGATAAAACTATCTTTGAGGGATTAATAACTTTTTATTTCATGGACACCTTGGACAATGTGGGGAATTCTTAGAACCCCTTCTCAGAAAAATTATTTTTTAAGGACCAAAAATAAAATACACAGGATTACAAAGGAAACCAACTACATTGAAATAATGTTACTAAAACATATTTTTAAAAAAACAGTCTTGTAAATAGGGGAAAATATTCTAAATTAATTAATTAAATAAAATTTTCTAAAAAAATCTTCTCCTCTAGCAAAAAAAAAAAATTAAAACCCAAATTCATAGACTCCAAGCTAAGATTCTCTGTGTTTGAGAATGGAGACTGTTTTCTGAATTCTATATCCCCCAGGGCTGAACATGTAATAAGCACTCAATACATGTCAAATTGCATTAAATTGATTCTGAATCCTGGAAAGGTATATTCCACTTAGCAATATCTCTGCAATGTTTTTTCAGTTGGCTGTTCCCTGTCATTAGAAGAAGGACACCATCTGTAGGCCAGTTATGGTGTACTTGACTCTGCTCTACAGCCCCTAGCTACATCCATTTTTCATGAAGTAGTAGAGCCTGGGGATGCTGAAGTTTCCAGTCAAGGATACTCCTCAATCTTCAGCCAACCAGCCTGACAGCTGGGATGAAAGCAGATGTAACTTGCTCTGGCTAGAGAAGTGATCTGAGTAGCCCTTAGGTTGCCTAGTAGGATGCATCTGCTGCCCTTTGTTAGGCCAAATCTAACACATGGCCCTGTTAGCAGTATTAATGACTGTGTTTCAATGGGCCCAGGGAGAGATTTGGCACTTTTCTCAGTGCACTCTTTGATTCCAGGCTACATCTGAGGGGCAGTAGGAGTGCCATGGATATCTGACTATTTCCCTTTGTGGGCCTTTAGAATTTATCATATGATTTTTAAGACATAGGTGCACGTAGAATAATAGCTCTGAAGTTAGAAAGGACCTTGGAGAGCATCTAATCTAACCCTCAGATTTACAGATGAGAAACTGAGACCAAGGGAGTTTAAGTGACTTAATCACTCCACTGGGTGGTTCAGTTTTAAGTGATATAGATGTTTATATAAGGAAAAGATCAATTAAGAATAAATTATCATTTGAACACTTCTTGGAGAAGCAAACGATTAGTACTGAAACTTGCAAAATGGATTTTAGGTGAGTAGAAAAAAGAAGAGAAACCAGTCCCAAAGAATGGCAGAGAGTAGGCACATATTGTCCCATTTTAAATGGATTCAGAGACATTTGTTAACTTGTGAAGGCTGCCCAATTTCAAACAATTATAAAGTTAGAATAAAACCACAGGTTCCTGATGTCTAGTCCAGTTTTTTGTGTATTTGGATCATGTTACCTAGTCAAACCTCTTCATTTTAAGATGAGGAATCTCAAAAGCAAGGAGAAGAAATGACTTCCCAAAGACTGTACAGTGTTTAAGTAGAAAGGACAGCATATGTGTGTGTGTGTGTGTGTGTGTGTGTGTGTGTGTGTGTTTGTGTTTGTGTCAGATTTCAATTTTTTTATTGTGGGGTAGATAAGGCTATGAGAGGTGGCGCAAAACTCAAGGAATTGGCAGAGAAAGCTATTTTCTTTTAAAAAATGTAAAATAATTCAAATGGGATTCTTAACCTTTTCTAAATCATGAACCCCTCTGGTAGCCTAGGGAAGCCAATGAACACCTTCTAAAATAAGGTTTTTAAATGCATGAAATAAAATATACAGGACTAAAAAAGAAACTGATTAGACACATTTGTGTCAGTGGCTAGAGCCCTGGACTTGGAGGCAGGAAAAGCTAAGGTCAAATTTGACCTCAGTAACAAACGGTGTAACCCTGGGCAAGACACTTAACCTCTGTTTGCCTTGGTCTCCTTACCAGTAAAATGTGGATAATAATAGCACCTGCCTCATAGGATTGTTGTAAGGATAAAAGATATAATACTTATGAACTGTAATTAGCAAAGTTCCTAGTCCTTATATAATTATATATTAATTTCCTTTCCTTTCCCCTTGGGAAGATGAAATGAGACATATTTATAAAGTGTTTCCAAAACTTCAAATACGACATAAATTATTATATAGTATATGTTACATATACTATATAAAATAAAATATTCAAATACATTAAATATATATATAGTTATTATTATAATATATAATGTTATATTAATGTTAATACAATTATTACAAATAATTCTACATAAATGTATTTCTACATAAATTAAATAAAACAATATTACAAATAATTCTACATAAATGTATTTCTACATAAATTAAATATAACAATATAAAATATATAGTTATCAAAACATGTATTTATTTAAATATGTATATTTAAAAACAAGTTCAGAGATGCTAGGCTAATACTCTCTTCTGTAGAATTAAGGAAATAACTCCAACATGCTGGGACATTTCCACATTTGAAAATCTCCCTAGGTCTCATCTAACTTACATTTGTAGGTGCCCTCTACGTATTGATGGAGCCATGTATTTCAAACAATATTACTGTCTGAGACTCTGGTTTTATTCTCAGTTTATCCAGATCAGGTGTGTGACCAAAAGTAATCTATTAGCTTTGCTGAGTTTGTTTCCCTTTGTAAAATGATAATAATACTACCTGCCTATATATTTCAAAGAGAGATTCGACAATAAAATAAACTAACTGTGAAAGCTTTTAGCAAAGGTAAAGGATCTATACAAATACAAGGCAGAATTAAGATCATTGAGATTACTCATAGCAACTTCCATCTAATCTTTTCTCTAGGAGGAGAGTCACATCCTGCCTATAACTTTTCTTTGCCTTGTTGATAAAGCAGGTGTCAGAGTAATGTGTTCATCGATAATAATTTTTACCACATCCTAGCTCATATGCTGGTAATTCCAGATGCTTGGGGGTTGCTGGGAATCTCTCAAAACCTGTTTGCACAACTTTAGTATTTATTGCACTGTTAGCTAGGCAGGGAATTCACTGTCCCTTATGAAATGTCCTCAAGTTAAGAAGCTGTCTTCTTTGTAGGAGGCAGACCTCATTCTGGAGACATCTCTGTAGACTGGTTTCTTAGTAGAGAGACAAGGGCAAGGTGAACACAGATGAAGGAGAGCTGTGCATATCTATTGCTGAACTGTTATCTGTATTTGACCTTGCTCTAATGCAGACTTTCTTTCTCTCTGTTTTCTTTTTCTTCCTTCTTTTCTCTTCTCTTTCCTTCTTTTTGCCCCTGATTTTTGTCTTTATTTCTAATAGAATGATAAAAAAATTTCAAAATTGAGTTTTGCCCCACATTTCCTCTGCTGGATATTTGATAAAATATCAATTTCCTGGTAGACTGTCTGAACAAAGAGTTGCTTGGATGGTAAGGTAGACTGAATTCAGATTTGAAGCTGAGGTCAGTTAGAAGAATAATTTGGTTACTACCTTATTAAATTATACAGGGTAACAAAATTACTCTTCTAACTCTAAATTTAGCTACAAAGCTCCTCCTAATTTGCTAGGGACTGAGCTCCAAATCTGACGCCAGTCTTATTTATCCAATACTTTTATGTTGTTGTTTTTTTTAATTGCCCTAGGATTTTTGGGATACCAACATATGCATGTATGTACTTCTCTAAAAACAAAAACAAAAAAAAAAAACAAACTACACATAAAAGACCATAGTTACTTTATTTTTAAAAAAAAAAATGTATTTAATTAGTTAATTTAGAACATTATTCCTTGGTTACAAAAATCATATTCTCCCCCCCCCCCATGCCCCACCCCTTACCGTAGCTGATATGCAATTCCATTGGGTTTTACATGTGTCCTTGATTAGAATCAATTTCCATGTTGCTGATGTTTGCACGAGGGTGATCATTTAGAGTCTACATCCTCAGTCATTTCTCCCTCCACCCATTTAATCAAGTAGTTGTTTCCTTCTGTGTTTATACTCCCACAGTTTTTCCTCTGAATGTGGATAGTGTTCTTTCTCATAAATCCCTCTAAGTTGTTCAGGATCATTGCATTGCCACTAATGGAGAAGTCCATTGCATTCGATTATACCACAGTGTATCAGTCCCTGTATGTAATGTTCTCATGGTTCTGCTCCTCTCACCATGCATCAATTCTTGGAGGTCATTCAAGTTCACATAAAATTCCTCCAGTTCATTGTTCCTTTGAGCACAATAGTATTCGATCACCAACATCTATCACTATTTGTTCAGCCATTCTTCAACTGGAGGGCATTCCCTTATTTTCCAATTTTTTTGCCACCACGAAGAACGTAGCTATGAATATTCTTGTACAAGTCTTTTTCCTTATTATCTCTTTGGGGGTAAAAACCCAGCAGTGGTATGGCTGTATCAAAGGGCAAACAGTCTTTTATCACCCTTTGGGCATAGTTCCAGATTGCCCTCCAGAATGGTTGGATCAATTCACAACTCCACCAGCAGTGCATTAATGTCCCAACTTTGTCACATCCCCTCCAATATTCATTACTTTCTTTTGGTGTTATATTAGCCAATCTGCTAGGTCTGAGGCGATACCTCAGAGTTGTTTTGATTTGCATCTCTCTGATTATAAGAGGTTTAGAACACTTTTTCATGTGCTTATTAATACTTTTGATTTCTTTAAGTGAAAATTGTGTATTCATGTTCCTTGCCCATTTATCATTTGGGGAATGACTTGATTTTTGTACAATTGATTTAGCTCTTTATAAATTTGAGTAATTAGACCTTTGTCAGAGGTTTTTGTTATGAAAATTGTTTTCCAATTTGTTGCTTCCCTTCTAATTTTGGTTGCATTAGTTTTGTTTGTACAAAACCTTTTTAATTTAATGTAATCAAAATTATTTATTTTTCAGTTTGTGATTTTTTTCTAGCTCTTTCTAGGTCTTAAAATCTTTCCATTCCCAAATATCTGATATCTATACTATTCTGTGTTCACCTAATTTACTTATAGTTTCCTTCTTTATAGTCAAGTCATTAACCTATTCTAAGTTTATCTTGGGGTAGGGTGTGAGATGTTGATCCAAACCCAATCTCTCCCATACTTTCTTCTAATTTTCCCAGCAGTTTTTATAAAATAGTGGATTTTTGTCCCGGAATCTGGGATCTTTGGGCTTATCATAGACTGTCTTGCTGAGCTCACTTATCCCAAGTCTATTCCATTGATCCTCCTTTCTGTCTCTTAGTTAGTACCATATTGTTTTGATAACCACTGATTTATAGTATAGTTTGAGATCTGGCACTACAAGGCCACCTTCCTTCATTTTTTTTTTCATTATTTTCCTGGATATCCTTGATCTTTTGTTCTTCCAAATGAACTTTGTTATTTTTTTTCTAATTCAGTAAGAAAGTTATTTGGTAGTTCAATGGGTATGACACTAAATAAACAAATTAATTTGGGTAGGATTGTCATTTTTATTATGTTAGCTCATCTTCCCTATGAGCAATTAATGTTTTTCTAATTGTTTAGGTCTAGTTTTAATTGTGTGGAGAATGTTTTGTAGTTGTGTTCATATAGTTCCTGTGTTTGTCTTGGCAGATGTATTCCTAAGTATTTTATATTGTCTAGGGTGATTTTAAATGGAATTTCTCTATCTAATTCATGCTGCTGAGATGTTTTGGAAATATATAGAAATGCTGATGACTTATGTGGGCTTATTTTGTATCCTGCAATTTTGCTAAAGTTGTTGATTATTTTGACTAAATTTTTAGTTCATTCTCTAGGTCTCCTCATTGCCTATTTTAATACCTTCAATTTCTTTTTCTTCTCTAATTGCTACTGCTAGTGTTTCGAATACAGTGTTAAATAATAGAGGTGATAATGGGCATCCTTGTTTCACTCCTGATCTTATTGGGCAAGCTTCAAGTTTATCTCCATTGTAGATGATGTTTGCTGATGGTTTTAAATATATGTTTATTCTTTTTAGGAAAGGCCCTTCTATCTATGCTTTCTAGTATTTTCAATAAAAATGAGTACTGTATTTTGTCAAAGGTTTTTTATGCATTCATTGAGGTAATCATGTGATTTTTGTTGGCTTGCTTGTTAATATGGTCAATTATGTGGATAGTTTTCCTCATATTGAATTATTCTTGCATTCCTGGTATAAATCCATCCTGGTCATAATGAATAACCCTAATGAGCACTTGCTGGAGTCTTTTTGCTGGTATTCTATTTAAGATTTTAGCATCTATGTTCATTAAGGAGATTGATCTGTAGTTTTCTTTCTCTGTTTTTGACCTTCCTGACTTTGGAATCAGTACCATATTTGTGTCATAAAAAGAATTTGGTAGAACTCCTTCTTTGTTTATTCTGTCAAATAGTTGTTTTTTTGAATTTTATTTTTAGTTATTCTAAAGCCTGTGTCCAATTCACTGGATTTTCTGTGCTTTTGTTTGGTGTTCCTTGATCCTCCTCTCTTTCATTTGCTCTTTGTTCATTGCCTGAATAGAAGCTGTCGACTGTAATTTCTTTTTTTCTTTTTCTGTTGTTTACTCATATTTCCCCCTTCTTTCCCCTCTGTAGTTGCCTGTCATCTTGCTCCTCTCATTTTGTGCTGGATCTGTGGATTTGGGATGTTGTGTTCTGAAGGGGCTTTTTCTTTGTTCTTCTGTTTGATCAGGTAGTCTGATCTTCCCTGGTTGACAGCAGAAGCTGAAAAGGAATTGGGCTTCCTACCCTGTTGTCAATGTTGTTGCCTGTAGTTTGTTGCTGCCTTTGCCCCTTGGAGCTTAGTCAGCAAAGCTCTCAGATCAGTCTGTGGTGGATGGGGGGGTGGAGCTTGAGCTTCCCTGTCTTCTGAAGGCTTCTTATCTGCCCTTATTGATGAAATTGAGCCAGGGTGTAGTTGATCGGGAAAGCTGCCCTTGCCCTGTGACCAAAACCTCCAGAAAAGGGGGTTGGGGGAAGATGGAGCATTTCAGCTGCAACTGGGCTGCCTGCTCTGAGCTTCTCCTCCAGCTGCCTCTATGCCACCTGTGTTCTAAGTCCTGAGCCTGGCACAGTTTTTTCTGGAAATGTTCTATCTCTGGACTAGCTGCCTTGCCTGCCCAGAGATTTCAGCCACCATTGGAGGCTCAGTGCTATAGGTGGGGGAGGGGTCTTGGGACCTTCCTTCTTCCTCCCTCTTAAACCCACATGTTCTAGAGTTCAGGCTTTTTGGGGGGTGTACCTTTTAAGTTGGGTCCAGGAGGAGGGTTACCTATCTCTGTCCTATTGTTAGATTTGGTTTTTCAGTCCCCTTGAAGCATTGTGTTTTTGATTGATGAGGAAGGGTTTGAGTAAATCTGAACTTTTGCTGCCTCCAAGATGCCATCCTGACTCCGTCTTCCATAGTTACTTAAAAAAAAATAGTACAACAAGCATTTATTTAGCATCTACTCTCAGCAGAGTATCACAAACAAAATACAAAGAATTAGCACCTAGCCCGCACAATAGATAGTTAATAAATTGTTCAGTGAATGATTGAAATTAAGTCTGACAGGTAAACTTTTCCATTTTCCTCTAATTTGAAGTTATTTATGATGCAATTCTTTGTTTCTAGGTCAAGTATCCATTTTTGCTTTATTCAGGTGTATCATATTCCTAAGTTATTTTATATATTCAAATGTTTTGGCTCATTTTTTCCAACCTAGTTCTTGATTCTTAACTTTTTGTTAAAGTTGAGCTATGCTCCTGGGGTAGTGGTGTCACTGTCCTCAGCTTTAGCTTTCTACCAGCTATTTTCAGAGTTAGTTCTGAAAATGCTCAAGTTTTCAGTTCTTAAAAGTTGGTATCAGGTCATAAATTCTTATACAAACCTCTTCATTTTTTGTGTGTGTGTGTGCATTGATTTTTTTAAGAGGTCTCTTATAAAGTTCACCATAAAAAAGGAATTTCTTTTTAATTTTTGAAATTTTACTATAGTATTCTAGTTTAGGGTGTAAGTCTGGACATAGTTGAATCTATAATTGGGTGGATAATAAGTGGACATTCAGACCTGAAGGATTTAAGTGTTGTCCAGACAACTGATTCTTGTAGCAGAATATTTACTTCATGGAAAGACAACTTCACTTTTTAATGAACAAAAAGAGGGTAAATATTCTTACTAGATTTCCTTTTTTGGTGAATATCATGAGCCATTAAGAAATAGATGACTTTTGTCTTTCATTCCCCACTCTCCAAGAAGCAATGAAGACCTATATAACAATATTCTAGGAGACTTCCGGTTAAGATGGCGGCTTAGAGAAAGCTGAAGTTCAGATCTCCGGAAAACCCTTCCCGACCGATCTCAAAGGAGACTTCCGGTTAAGATGGCGGCTTAGAGAAAGCTGAAGTTCAGATCTCCGGAAAACCCTTCCCGACCGATCTCAAAGGAGACTTCCGGTTAAGATGGCGGCTTAGAGAAAGCTGAAGTTCAGATCTCCGGAAAACCCTTCCCGACCGATCTCAAAGAGACTTCCGGTTAAGATGGCGGCTTAGAGAAAGCTGAAGTTCAGATCTCCGGAAAACCCTTCCCGACCGATCTCAAAGGAGACTTCCGGTTAAGATGGCGGCTTAGAGAAAGCTGAAGTTCAGATCTCCGGAAAACCCTTCCCGACCGATCTCAAACTAGAAGCTCCTAAGGCGCCGAAATTCAAAACGATCAACAGCACAGACCCTGGGAACCCTCCTCCTGGACCTGGACCCGGTTCAAAAGGTACGGCTCCCCTTAAAAGCCAGAACCCGAGATCCCTCGGACCTCAGGGGTAGGAGCGCAGAGTCCAAGGCTCCCGGAAGCGGCAGCCGCGCGGGGCTCAGAGAGCAGGGTCTGAGGAACAACAACCCTCAGGGTCTTCTACCCAAGTCCCAGTCCGGGTGAAAGTTACTGCCTGGGGCTTCCGCTGCAGAGAGCTGGTCAAAACAACAGCAACCCTCAGGGCGGGCAAGACAGCCTCACGGGCTGGATCCTGCTATCCAAGTCTCAGCGAAAGTCTGTGCTCTCGGAGCTTGGGGAAGCGGCAGCCCATACTCCCGCAGGCCGACGAAACAGCCTCACGGCCAGCGATTCTGAAGGCAACTTCCGGAAATCGAGCCAGGGGGAGAGTGTGGCCTCGTGGTCCGACCCTTCCATTCCAGTTCCAGTGAGGCATATTCAGTTTAACCCAGGGAAAGCTCATAGAACTATCTGCCCAGGACTAAAGCCCCTGAACACCAGAAAGAGACAAGAAAAACTAATCCTCCACATTCAGAAATGGCAAACTCCACAGAACCACAGAAGCCCCAAAATACCAAGAAAAATAAGAAGAAAGGGGCGACTTTGGACACATTCTATGGAGCCAAAATACAAAATACAGAGCAGACAGAAGATAATATAAAAGAAAATGCTCCAAAACCTTCCAAAGGAAATGGAAACTCTCCACAAACCTATGAAGAATTTGAATCAGAAATGACCAAAAAGATGGAAGCCTTCTGGGAGGAAAAGTTGGAAATAATGCAAAAGAAATTCACGCATCTACAAAACCAGTTTGACCAAACTGTAAAAGAAAACCAGGCTTTAAAGGCCAGAATCAGGCAGCTGGAAGACAATGATCGTGTAAAAGAGCAAGAATCAATAAAGCAAAGCCAAAATACCAAGAAATTAGAAGAGAACATAAAATATCTCACCGACAAGGTGATAGATCTGGAAAATAGGGGGAGAAGGGATAATTTAAGAATAATTGGACTCCCAGATAAGCCAGAAATAAACACCAAACTGGACATGGTGATACAAGATATAATCAAAGAAAATTGCCCAGAGATTCTAGAACAAGGGGGCAATACATCCACTGACAGAGCTCACAGAACACCTTCTACACTAAACCCCCAAAAGACAACTCCCAGGAATGTAATTGCCAAATTCCAAAGCTATCAAACAAAAGAAAAAATCCTACAGGAAGCCAGAAAAAGACAATTTAGATATAAAGGAATGCCAATCAGGGTCACCCAAGACCTTGCAAGTTCTACTCTGAATGATCGTAAGGCATGGAACATGATCTTCAGAAAGGCCAGAGAGCTGGGTCTCCAACCAAGAATCAGCTACCCAGCAAAACTGACTATATACTTCCAAGGGAAAGTATGGGCATTCAACAAAATAGAAGACTTCCAACTTTTTGCAAAGAAAAGACCAGAGCTCTGTGGAAAGTTTGATACCGAAAATCAAAGAGCAAGGAATACCTGAAAAGGTAAATATTAAGGAAAGGGGAAAAATGTTATCTTCTTTTACTCAAACTCTCTTCTATAAGGACTACATTTATATCAACCTATGTATACTAATATGTGGGGAAAATGTAATGTATAAATAGGGGGTAAAGAAAGACCAAATAGAATAATGGTTCTCACACAAAGATTCACAGGGGAAGGGGAGGGGAAGAAAACTCCTATAAGAAGGAGAGGAAGAGAGGGGGGGGGGCGTTTACTTAAACCTCAATCTCAGGGAAATCAACTCTGAGAGGGAAAAACATCCAGATCCATTGGGATCTTGAATTCTATCTTACCCAACAAGGGTAAGGAGAAGGGAAAACCAAGGGGGGGAGGGGGAGAGGGAGAACAAAAAGGGAGGGAAAGAGAGGGGGGAGGGGGAGGGAACAAAAAGGGAGGGACTAAAAAGGGAAACATCAAGGGAGGGGACAAGGGGGACTGATTCAAAGTAAATCACTGGACTAAAAGGTAGAGCCGAAGAAGAAAAGGTTAGAATTAGGGAAGGCAATCAAAATGCCAGGGAGTCCACAAATGACAATCATAACTTTGAACGTGAATGGGATGAACTCACCCATAAAACGTAGACGAATAGCAGAATGGATTAGAATCCAAAACCCTACCATATGTTGTCTTCAAGAAACACACATGAGGCGGGTTGACACCCACAAGGTCAGAATTAAAGGATGGAGTAAGACCTTCTGGGCCTCAACTGATAGAAAGAAGGCAGGAGTGGTAATCATGATATCTGATAAAGCCAATGCAAAAATAGACCTGATCAAAAGGGATAGGGAAGGTAATTATATTTTGTTAAAAGGGACTCTAGACAATGAGGAAATATCATTAATCAACATGTATGCACCAAATAATATAGCACCCAAATTTCTAATGGAGAAACTAGGAGAATTGAAGGAAGAAATAGACAATAAAACCATACTAGTGGGAGACTTAAACCAACCATTATCAAATTTAGATAAATCAAATCAAAAAATAAATAAGAAAGAGGTAAAAGAAGTGAATGAAATCTTAGAAAAATTAGAATTAATAGACATATGGAGAAAAATAAATAGGGATAAAAAGGAATACACCTTCTTCTCAGCACCACATGGCACATTCACAAAAATTGACCATACATTAGGTCACAGAAACATAGCACACAAATGCAAAAAAGCAGAAATAATGAATGCAGCCTTCTCAGATCACAAGGCAATAAAAATAATGATTAGTAATGGTACATGGAAAACCAAATCTAAAACCAATTGGAAATTAAACAATATGATACTCCAAAACCGTTTAGCTAAAGAAGAAATCATAGAAACAATTAATAATTTCATCAAGGAAAATGACAATGGCGAAACATCCTTTCAAACCTTTTGGGATGCAGCCAAAGCGGTAATCAGAGGCAAATTCATATCCCTGAAAGCTCATATTAACAAACAAGGGAGAGCAGAGATCAATCAATTGGAAATGCAATTGAAAAAACTCGAAAGCGATCAAATTAAAAACCCCCAGCAGAAAACCAAATTAGAAATCCTAAAAATTAAGGGAGAAATTAATAAAATCGAAAGTGATAGAACTATTGATTTAATAAATAAGACAAGAAGCTGGTACTTTGAAAAAACAAACAAAATAGACAAAGTACTGGTCAATCTAATTAAAAAAAGGAAGGAAGAAAAGCAAATTCACAGCATTAAAGATGAAAAGGGGGACAGCACCTCCAATGAGGAGGAAATTAAGGCAATCATTAGAAATTACTTTGCCCAATTATATGGCAATAAATACACCAATTTAGGAGAAATGGATGAATATATACAAAAATACAAACTGCCTAGACTAACAGAAGAGGAAATAGAATTCTTAAATAATCCCATATCAGAAATTGAAATCCATCAAGCCATCAAAGAACTTCCTAAGAAAAAATCCCCAGGGCCTGATGGATTCACCTGTGAATTCTATCAAACATTCAGAGAACAGTTAACCCCAATACTATACAAACTATTTGACATAATAAGCAAAGAGGGAGTTCTACCAAACTCCTTTTACGACACAAACATGGTACTGATTCCAAAACCAGGCAGGTCAAAAACAGAGAAAGAAAACTATAGACCAATCTCCCTAATGAATATAGATGCAAAAATTTTAAATAGGATACTAGCAAAAAGACTCCAGCAAGTGATCAGAAGGATCATTCACCATGATCAAGTAGGATTCATACCAGGGATGCAGGGCTGGTTCAACATTAGGAAAACCATCCACATAATTGACCACATCAACAAGCAAACTAGCAAGAACCACATGATTATCTCAATAGATGCAGAAAAAGCCTTTGATAAAATACAACACCCATTCCTATTAAAAACACTAGAAAGCATAGGAATAGAAGGGTCATTCCTAAAAATAATAAACAGTATATATCTAAAACCAACAGCTAATATCATCTGCAATGGGGATAAACTAGATGCATTCCCAATAAGATCAGGAGTGAAACAAGGATGCCCATTATCACCTCTACTATTTGACATTGTACTAGAAACACTAGCAGTAGCAATTAGAGAAGATAAAGAAATTGAAGGCATCAGAATAGGCAAGGAGGAGACCAAGTTATCACTCTTTGCGGATGACATGATGGTCTACTTAAAGAATCCTAGAGATTCAACCAAAAAGCTAATTGAAATAATCAACAACTTTAGCAAAGTTGCAGGATACAAAATAAACCCACATAAATCATCAGCTTTTCTATATATCTCCAACACAGCTCAGCAGCAAGAACTAGAAAGAGAAATCCCATTCAAAATCACCTTAGACAAAATAAAATACCTAGGAATCTATCTCCCAAGACAAACACAGGAACTATATGAACACAACTACAAAACACTCGCCACACAACTAAAACTAGACTTGAACAATTGGAAAAACATTAACTGCTCATGGATAGGACGAGCCAATATAATAAAAATGACCATCCTACCCAAACTTATTTATCTATTTAGTGCCATACCCATTGAACTACCAAAATACTTCTTCACTGATTTAGAAAAAACCATAACAAAGTTCATTTGGAAGAACAAAAGATCAAGGATATCCAGGGAAATAATGAAAAAAAACACATATGATGGGGGCCTTGCAGTCCCAGACCTCAAACTATATTACAAAGCAGCAGTCATCAAAACAATTTGGTACTGGCTAAGAAACAGAAAGGAAGATCAGTGGAATAGACTGGGGGAAAACGACCTCAGCAAGACAGTATACGATAAACCCAAAGATCCCAGCTTTTGGGACAAAAATCCACTATTCGATAAAAACTGCTGGGAAAATTGGAAGACAGTGTGGGAGAGACTAGGAATAGATCAACACCTCACACCCTACACCAAGATAAATTCAAAATGGGTGAGTGACTTAAACATAAAGAAGGAAACCATAAGTAAATTGGGTAAACACAGAATAGTATACATGTCAGACCTTTGGGAGGGGAAAGGCTTTAAAACCAAGCAAGATATAGAAAGAATCACAAAATGTAAAATAAATAATTTTGACTACATCAAACTAAAAAGCTTTTGTACAAACAAAACCAATATAACTAAAATCAGAAGGGAAACAACAAATTGGGAAAAAATCTTCATAGAAACCTCTGACAAAGGTTTAATTACTCATATTTATAATGAGCTAAATCAATTGTACAAAAAATCAAGCCATTCTCCAATTGATAAATGGGCAAGGGAAATGGATAGGCAGTTCTCAGATAAAGAAATCAAAACTATTAACAAGCACATGAAGAAGTGCTCCACATCTCTTATAATCAGAGAGATGCAAATCAAAACAACTCTGAGGTATCACCTCACACCTAGCAGATTGGCTAACATAACAGTAGAGGAAAGTAATGAATGCTGGAGGGGATGTGGCAAAGTAGGGACATTAATTCATTGCTGGTGGAGTTGTGAACTGATCCAACCATTCTGGAGGGCAATTTGGAACTATGCCCAAAGGGCGACAAAAGAATATCTACCCTTTGACCCAGCCATAGCACTGCTGGGTCTGTACCCCAAAGAGATAATGGACACAAAGACTTGTACAAAAATATTCATAGCTGCGCTCTTTGTGGTGGCCCAAAACTGGAAAACGAGGGGATGCCCATCAATTGGGGAATGGCTGAACAAACTGTGGTATATGTTGGTGATGGAATACTATTGTGCTCAAAGGAATAATAAAGTGGAGAAGTTCCATGGAGACTGGAACAACCTCCAGGAAGTGATGCAGAGCGAGAGGAGCAGAACCAGGAGAACATTGTACACAGAGACTAATACACTGTGGTATAATCGAACGTAATGGACTTCTCCATTAGGGGCGGTGTAATGTCCCTGAACAACTTTCAGGGATCCAGGAGAAAAAAAAAACACCATTCATAAGCAAAGGATAAACTATGGGAGTGGAAACACCGAGAAAAAGCAACTGCCTGAATACAGAGGTTGAGGGGACATGACAGAGGATAGACTTTAAACGAACACTCTAATGCAAATACTATCAACAAAGCAATGGGTTCAAATCAAGAAAACATCTAATGCCCAGTGGACTTACGCGTCGGCTATGGGGGGTGGGGGGGAGGAAAAGAAAATGATCTATGTCTTTAACGAATAATGCTTGGAAATGATCAAATAAAATATATTTAAAAAAAAAAAAACAATATTCTAAATAAAAATAAGTTCTAAAGTCTATTTGCTCATCTTCAAATGATATTCTTATTACTCCACAAACCTGAAATGCCATAACCATAGGTTATTTCTATATAGCCACTATAATATTAATAATAATAGCTAGCATTTATGTAACACTAAGTATTTGTAAAGTACTTGACATACATTTAGTTATTTGATCCTCATGACAGCCCAATGAGAAAGGTGCTATTTTCTCCATGTTACAGATGAAGAAACTGTGGCATGGAAAGGTTAAATGAGTGGCCAAGAATAACATATTTAAGAAGTGCTGACGTGGGATCTGGACAGAGGCATTGATAAATGTATTCAAGTCCTGCACTGGATGTACTGGCTACAAAGCTGTGTATATATGTAGTAATCTGAACCTGGATTTCATAATGAATTGAAAAGGTAAATGGGCTTGTACCTAGGTCTTAGACCTGAATTACCCATAAATTAGCTTTTTGTTCTCAAGTAACCTATTTCTGTTCAGTGGACCTTATTCTCTTCAAATGTAAAATGAACTACTGTTCATTTTAATAATATTTAATAATAATATTTTAATAAAATGACTGTTCCTTTCACCTTTCCGGGCCTCACCATTTCTAGAATATATATCTGATACCATAATTTGGATGACCTACAAGTAAATGGCATCTGAAAGTTAAATTAGATAGAGTAAAGTTTATACTACTGTCTACCAAAAATGTATTACTATTTCACAGTTTGTTCATGGAAACACATTTTTACCCTTTGGGTGTTTGCTAAATAATGGAAAACAAAATGTATTAGAAGCAGCAAGTTGATTCTCCTTCATATTTCTGTTCAGGCTTGCTGATAAAGTTGTTCCAGGCTAACTGCACAGAGAAATTGTGATGAGTTGAAGATAAATTTGACCTTTTAAAAGAGAAACAAATGCATCCATTCATGCTGGCACAATCATGGCTCCCAAAGAGAGGCTACTAGAAGTTTTGCAAGGAAATAGTCTGTTGTGAGTCTTTTTTCCCCCCAGCGAAATAAAATATGCTTTGTAAAGAGGCTGACTGCTCTTCTGCTCATAGAAACCAGAGGCTAATATCAGCAGGACTAAGTCTGT
This sequence comes from Monodelphis domestica, assembly GCF_027887165.1. Classification (NCBI taxonomy): domain Eukaryota; kingdom Metazoa; phylum Chordata; class Mammalia; order Didelphimorphia; family Didelphidae; genus Monodelphis; species Monodelphis domestica. Next base: position 117,572,941 of record NC_077230.1, on the reverse strand, counting down.
GATGATTTGAGGTGACTAAATTGGTGACAGATTTCACCACTAAGTCAGCCTAGGACTCACAAAATTTTGCATATAATTCCATAGACTGAACCAAGAAGAGAAATCTGAATTAGTTCAGGCTGAAAGAGGAGATCAGGAGGTTAAAGAAGAAGTGATTCTGTGGTGAAATCCTTGAGTGATTTTTGACATACTGTGATTTTTCTTACTTGCCACTGACAAATTTTTATTTTATTATCTATGGTATATGAGGGCAATAATTTCTTTTACTTACATTAGACAAACTCACCTAGATGTGTTAATATAAGGAAGGTTAGAAGGAGACAAGCAGATGTTGTAATGAACTTATGTAGAGACCAAGGCCATGAGGACTCCAGTTTGGCTTAAATTTTAATAGCATTTAGCTATATGACCATGGACAAATCACTTAACCTTTATAAGACTCGGTTTCCACATCTGGGACATTTATTATTACAGATAATAATATCTATAGAACCTCGCTGTGTTGCTGGGAGACTGAAATGCAAAGCCTTCTGAAATCCTGAAAGAGCTATCTTAATTCCCCTTGATTATTATTACATAAGCCTATGGATATTCTAAATATTGAAAGATATAGGTAGTAGATCCTTTAAGCCTTGGTATCAAATTCAGTGGGAAAGTACTAAGGGTAATATTATTTCTGTACTAAGTAGAATATTTTGGGGATATAAATAGAGACACTAAAGTAGTGAGGAAGAAGTTTTGTAGCCCCAAGAATGGGCTACATGACTGTGGAGCTGGCTGTCTCTTTAGTCATCTTCAATGATGTGTTTTGGTTCTCAGTTATTCATACATAACATAATTGAGTTTACAACCTGCTATGCATACTACTGATTTTTAGGGTCACAGATCTCAAGGTTGAAGGAACCTTGTAGGTTATATGGAATCACATCAAAAATCAATTTGTAAATGACAGGGTCAGGATTTGAACTTGGCCCTGGGACTCAAAGCTTAACATTCTTTCTACTACACTACACTTCCTCTTACTTGGTTATAAGAAAATACATTGAAGTGCTAAATTATCCATATTGCTCATAATTGAGATTCTTTTGAATGACATGAAATGAATAAAATGGGACACAGTAGAAGAATCATCTGTTACTCGGTGTAAGGTTGGTCTGTGAATTAAACAAGGCTGTGTCCTCGCTCCGGTACTATTCAACCTATTTTTCACCCAAGTATTACGACATGCTGTGATGGATCTAGACCTAGGCGTCTACATCAAATACCGACTGGATGGCTCACTATTCGACCTTCACTACCTGAATGCAAAAACAAAGACAACAGAGAGACTCATCCTGGAAGCTCTCTTTGCAGATGACTGTGCTCTCATGGCCCACCAAGAAAATCATCTCCAAACCATTGTGGACAGGTTCTCCACCGCAACAAAACTGTTTGGCCTGACTATCAGCCTCAGCAAAACAGAGGTGCTGTTCCAACCTGCACCAGGGAGGCCAAAGAACCAGCCGTGCATTACAATCGACAGCACGCAGCTTTCTAACGTCAACACTTTCAAGTACCTGGGCAGCACCATCGCCAGTGACGGGTCCCTAGACCACGAGATCAATGCCAGGATCCAAAAGGCCAGCCAGGCACTCGGGTGGCTGCGCTGCAAAGTCCTCCAACACAGCAGTGTAAGCACTGCGACGAAGCTCAAAGTGTACAAAGCAGTGGTCCTCAGCTCGCTCCTGTATGGCTGTGAGACATGGACACTGTATCGGAAGCACATGAAACAGCTGGAGCAATTCCACCAACGCTCCCTCCGGTCAATCATGAGGATCCGATGGCAGGACCGAATCACCAACCAGGAAGTCCTCGACAGAGCCAACTCCACCAGCATCAAAGTCCTGGTCCTCAAAGCCCAGCTACGATGGTCTGGACACGTCATCCGCATGGACCCACAGCGAATACCAAGACAGGTATTCTATGGTGACCTGTCAGCTGGACTCAGGAAACAAGGCCGACCAAAGAGAAGATTCAAGAATCAGCTAAAGTCCAACGTGAAGTGGGCTGGCATGACACCAAAGCAACTAGAACTCGCTGCCTCTGACAGAAGCAGCTGGCGAACCCACATTCACCATGCCGCCACCACCTCTGAAGATGAGCGACGTTGACGTCTTGCCGCTGCGCGTGAACGCCGACACCAGGCCACAGCCGCACCTCCCATAACAACTGGCGTCCCAGGCCCCATGTGCCACAAACGGTGCCCCTCAGCCTTTGGACTCCAAAGCCACATGAGGGTACATCAATAGATGATAATGTCCAAAGACAGTCGTCATTCTCAGCTTCCGAAAGACTACTACTATATATATACACTTTAATGTGTCTGACTTCTCTATAACAAATATGATTAGCAAACTTTTAATATGCTTTGATCTTTTGTAATTATTCATTTATTCCTTTAATGAAGGGAGGATGAGGCATATTTATACAAAAGACATCCTCCCTTCCTTTTGTATTCCCAGGAATACAGATACATTGCCACTAATGAGAGGAATTTACCCAAAGAAAAGAACAAAGAAACATTTTCACTGGCTGTCCCATGCCTGGAATTCTTTCCCTCCTCCTCTCCACAGCCTAGTTTACCTGGCTTCCTTCATGCTTCAGATAAAATCTCACCTTCTTTAATAAGCCTTTCTTGAGTTCCCTTTAATTCTAATGGCTTCTTTCAATTGATCATCTCCAATTTATCCTGTTTGTATCTTGTTTATATATAGTAGTTTAAATATTGTCTTCCTCATTAAACTGTGAGTTTTGTGAGAGTAGGGACTCTCTTTTGCCTTTCTTTTTATCTTCAGTGCTTAGCAGAGTACTTGGCACATAGTAAATGCTGTGTTAATGCTTATTGAGTAGCTGATTGACTATCTTAATGGAGAGGGACAGAAAGAATTTTTGTTGTTCAGTCATTTTCAGTCATATTTGTCTCTTCTTGACCTCATTTGAGGTTTTCTTGATTGAGATATTGTAATTATTTGCCATTTCCCTTCTGCTCATTTTACAGATGAAGAACAGACAAACAGGGCTAAATGACTTGTTCAGGACAACATATCTAGCAAGAATCTGAGGCCAGATTTGAATTCAGAAAGATGAGTGTTCCTGACTCCAAACCTGACACTGTCTATAGTGCCCTATCCATTGTGCCACCTAGCTGCCCCAGAGAACATGTATCCCTAGACATCTCAAATAAAGATAGCCCTGTAAATAGAAGTCCCTCCAAAAGGAATGGATAATGCTATAAAAAACAACCTACTTAGCATGAAGCAGAGATATGACATGTAGTAGAGAATAGCAGAAAGTACTGTGATGTTATCTTGGTAAATGGTATAAAATATTAGTCTTTTTTTTTTCTAGACTGCTTTCCAGGTTTTCCAGCAATTTTTACTAAAAAGTGACTTCTTATTCCCCAAATGTGGATCTTTACTTTTGTTAAACAAAAGGCTACTATAATCTTTTACAACTGTTTGTGGTATGTCTCTTATGTTCCACTGATCTACTTTTCTATTTCTTAGCTAGTAGCAGATAGTTTTGATAATTGCTATTTTCTAATAGATTCAAATCTGGTAGTACTAGACCTCTTTCCTTTACATTTTTAAAAATTCTTTTGACATTCTTTACCTTTGTTTTTCTCAAATGAATTTTATTATTTTTTTCTAGTTTAATAAAATATATTTTCACAATGGAATTATTGTTTGAAGAATGATATGTATGTCTACCTCCAGGGAAAGAACTAATAAATAGAAATGAGCAAGAAATAGTTTTATATATATGTCTATATTTTTGTTAGATGATGCCTCCTATAATGGAGAGAAGGGAAGGAGGGAGAGAGCTAGCTGGGTATTTTGTGTAACAAACGAAGAAATTTAAATTAATAAAAGCAGTGTGATGACAATATAGCCATGAAGTATTAGGCAATGTGTTGTCCTGGCCATACCGACCTCCTCCATCTATTTCCTAGTCCCATGGGTTCCTGGCATGATTCCCCCTCCATATTTATTTCCTAAACATATCTTTTCTTTATGGATATACCTATCACATGTGTTCCATGTTTCAGTGTATTCTATGCCTTCCCTACTTGGTCATGTTATAGCCTATGTAAATGTGACCCCTTTATATACATAGGAGATCTTTTTAGTCACTTGATTTGTAATAGAAGCAGTTAGATGGTCTGCTAGATAAAATGCTAGATTTGGAGTCAGGAAGATCTGAATTCAAATCCTGCCTCAGCTCTAGCTGCATGACCTTAGGGAAGTCACAACCTCTCAGTTTCAGTTTCTTCATTTATAAATTTTAAATGGTAATAATAGTGCCTACTTTACTAAATTGTTGTGGCAAATAAATCAGATAAGTTAATAGAAGTACAAATCTTAAAGGGAATTAGTGAATATTATTAAGCTTTTATTTAAAACCTTTACCTTCTGTCTTGGGAAGAAGAGACAAAGTGATGTACCTGATGCCAGATTTGAACCAAGGTCCTCCAGACTCCAGACATGGTACTTAGTGTACTGTGCAACAAATCTGCCCCTCCAATATTTTTTAAAAGAAAATATTACACAAGGCCAATATATTATATTATAGAAATACATGCACACTGGACATGTATTAACCTTTAAATCTGTTGTTGCTTGATAAATATTATGTGATTTTTTTTCATCTCTCCTTCAACTTCCTCCCTCGCATCTCCAGCATTGGTACAAGTTGAAAAATTCTTGGAGATTGCTTCTCTAGGTTTACTGGAGTGATTGAGGTGGGACATTATTTTCTGGGTGAAAACTGAAAGTGGCTTGTTTAAGGTTTCCACACATAGTAGTGGAGCATCATGCGAAATAGTGAAACTTGCCTTCAATCACATCAGTGTTTATGTTAATTAAACACTGAGACTTATAAATAATTGAGCATGTTCCAAGTCTTATTGCAGCCATAAGCTTTTAAATATGTTATGGATATAGTAAAAGACACCAGTAAAAGTATCTAATATTTTTGAAAATTCTATACAAAAAGTGTAAATTTATAATATAGATGTCAGGAGAGATTATTATCATTTCCAAAAAAAGATTCCTTTAAATATGGACTTCTTAGTAAATATAAGTATTTGTTTACAGTTATGAAATCCTTGACAGAGAGAGATAAAGAAACTTAAATGTAGTGCTAGAAGCCTCTGCATATTGAAGTGGGAACAGAAATGAAGATAGAGTATGTATAGAATTATAACTTGAGTCAACAGGAAAATTGGATTCTGATTTACTAAAATTTGATTTACATGTAACATTTTCTGGAAGACATCTACTGTGTAAAGCAAATTACATTTTTTATTATAAAGGAAAATCTAGAAGCTGGTTGTTTATGATATCACAGCATCACTTTCTTCTTTTACTTCTTCATTAGAAAGCAGTTTACAAAATGCTTATAGCTATTCCAGATAAATCTCAGACTCATCATTAGCATCTCAAAGACTTTAATGAAGTGGAATGCATGGAAATAAGGAATTTTGGTTAAATTTCTGATTAACTTTGAGTTAATCAGAAAGCTCATTCCTTTCTCACCCCAATCCTTATTATTGAAAATCTTTACAAAGTTTCTGAATTCACTTTTTAGTCTAATTAACCAAAATTGAATTTTTGTTTCATAATTGAGGATTTAAATACCTACAGGTTTTCATTGTGAACCCGAATATTCATTGTGCAATATTAGAAATGTGCAGGGCTGTGGGTTGATTGGTATTAACAAGCTCAAAACATATCTCATATCGTGGAGGGATTTTATTTTTTAATATTCCTGATATCATCCAGGTATTAGCACAGTATCTAGCACATGTTAGGCAACTAATAAATGTTTATTGACTGATTATTTGCCTATTCTTTCTGCTAGGCTCTGGTGAATCCTTCACTTATAACATGGAAAACATTCTAGTTAATTTTGGACCTAGGACAGAACTATTCAAGGATTCTGTGTAAGCTAGGTCACAGTCAAGGTTCTGATGTACTGCAGTAGCTCTGAGCTACCACATAGAATGGCAAAAAGAAGACTGGATTCAGATCTAGGGTAAAGCCTATGCTCCAGTCCTATCTTCATTAGTTTCTGCAAGAGTTTTGGTTTCTTTATCTGTAAAATTGAGGACCAAATCTACTCCAGTTTTAAATCTGATACAAACTGGTAAACACTGGGGACAATGCAAACTAAAAAATGGCTAAAGTATAGTTATTGGATACCCCAAAAGCACAAAAACTAAGAGAACATGTGCAAATAAGATCAAAGTAATATCTGGGTTGTTTTAAGCAGGATGTTGAGAATCAGAGGCTGAGAGCTCAGGAGGACAGATAGGCATGGGAACTACGACTAGATAACAAATTTTATGAAATCTGGATCAAAACTCCAGAGAATCTGGGCAGGAATAAATGAAATTTGGTCATTATGAGATTGGTGGATGACAGAAGTTGGGAGCAAAGTATTTCACTGTCTCATTGAATGGATTATACTGACTTTGTGACTAAGTTTATCCTGACTTCTTGAAGAGACCACCAGTATGGAAGTTCAAGACTCTGACACTTTAACTGTGTAGTAAATTATTTTTTTTTGCTGTTAAATGTGCTGTGTGGAACTTCTTGATTTAAAATCTCTATTTGGCCTTTATCGCCGGCACAACATGACTTTAATTTTTGCAAAGAGATCAAAGAGAATGTTGGTAAAAAAGTAATTTACCTACCTCAGAACCTTGCCCTATACATCTGCTTTCTGATTAGAAGTAGTGACTCAAGAAGAATGCAATGACCCAACCTTTGAGCTATCTATATTCCTGAGTCAGTCATCATTCTATGGCCATCGAGCTGGAATCTTACATGAATGTCATGCTGGCTTTCATAGCTTGAGTGATTTACATAGGATGGCAGCTTCTTAAAACTTTTATTCAAGAGACTGACTGAAAATTATTTTTGAAAAGGGTAAAATATTGAGTGGTTGAGCTTTGAAGATGCCATGGTGGACATATCCATCTTAAGTATGACACATTTCCAAGTTCCCTGCTAGAATGAATTACTATGATTTAATGGCTCTTCTTTATATCCTGGGATAATTTACTTGTATGAACATCATACTTATGGTATTCAGTTGGCATTTTCAAGGAATCAAAGCCTTAGGGAATTAAATGGGCTGCATAAACTAGAAGCTTATTAATGAGCCTGTAAGTTGGTGGAAAGATAATTAAGAGTTCATTCCGAGAAAGACCAAGTCGGCTGTGGAAAATGTGGAGCCTCCAGGTCACAAATGAAAAGCTTCCCTAAAATTGAGATACTTTTGGATAAAATAAAATCATTTGTCAGAAATATACTATCTTACAGGGAAAATGATTTTGGCATGCTTCTTATGATATTTATCACTAAGCTTAAAAAGGAATCTGTGGAATAAGCAAGGAATTAATTCAATTTTCTCTTATTATGCAAAAACTGATTGGTAGGGCCTCCCCTGCAAAAGGCTATTTAAGTATCATGTTAAAAGAAAGAGAGAATTTAATTTTTTTAACATTTAAGTTTGTTTTGTATGTAGATATAATGTTTAATAATTATTCTGACATTTTAGTGATCCATGTTCTTTTCCTCCCTCCATGAGAAAGCAGATGATATAATATAGGTTATATATGTGCTATTATGCAATAGACATTTTCATGTTTGTCATACTGTTAAAGAAGACACATATGACTTATACAAGAAAAAAACTTATGAAGGAAATAAAGTGAAAATGGTATACTTCAGTCTGCATTCATTCCATCAATTCTTTCTATGGCTGTGAATAGCCTTTTTTTTTTGTCATAAAGCCCTTGGAGTATTGAATCCTTTCATAGATGATAAGAAGTCATTCACCATTGATCATTGACCATTATTCCTGTTACTGTATATTATGTTTCCCATCACTTCACTTTTTATTTTTTTGATCTGTGTCTTTACAGGTTTTTTTTTTTTATGATTGTCCTACTCATTATTTCTTTTAGTACAATAATATTTCATTACAATTATATACTAAAAATCAAGAAGGTTCATGGAATGGGACAAATACCACCTCTCTTACAAATTCCCCTTTTTCAACCTGTATGGATTTGTCACCCTGACAATGCACTGGGGTTAGACAAGTTACTTATTGTTGTTTTCTTAGTACTATATTTCTATCTATCTATATTCTTTATTCTATATCCCATCAAATTAAGTGATCAATCAATTATTCAATGGTTCTCAACCTTTCTAATGCCGTGACTCCGCAATACAGTACCTCATGTTGCGGTGACCCCAAACCAAAAAATTATTTTGATGGCTACTTCAAAACTGTAATTTTGCTACAGTTATGATTTGGAATGTAAATACCTGTTATGCATTGTGTATTCTCATTGTCACGACCCACAGGTTGAGAACCGCTGCTCTACATTGTCCTGGATCATTGAATTGCTACTAGTAGAAAAGTCTATTACAATTGATTGGGCCACAGTGTATCAGTCTCTATGTACAACATTTTCCTGGTTCTGCTCCTTTTGCTCTGCATAAATTCCTGGAAGTCTTTTCAGTTCACATGGAATTCTTTTAGTTTGTTATCCCTTTCAGCACAATAGTATTCTATCACCATAAGATACCACAATTTTTTCCGCCAATCCCTAATTTATGGACAATACCTCCTTAGATAAAAGAAAATTTGTAAAAGTCAATAGCTTGTTAAAGGAAGAACACACACAAAAAATACTAAAAAGAATAACACCTTAAAAACAGAGCAGGCCAAATGGTCAGAGAAGCACAAAAATCCATTGAATAGAACTTCCTAAAAAACAGAGTTAGTCCAAAGGAAAAAGATGTAAGTAGAAGGGCTCTTCAAAAAGTAAAATTGGCCAAATGACAAAGGAGATTCAAAAGATCACTGTAGAAAATAATTTTTTAAATATTATAATTGGGTAAGTGGAACCTAAGGAGTCCTCAAGACATCAAGTAACAATTATACAAAATCAAAAGACAGAAAATAGAAAATATATATTGAATAATTGGAGATTTTGAACTTTAGACTTTATTCCCCCGAAGTTCTTGGTATTTCCCAGAATTCCCTATAATCGCTCTCATACCTCCACATTGGTGAGGTCATGTTATTGGTATTTAACTGTCAGTAATGCCTCCCACATTCTCTCTTCCCTTGCAATGATGCAGCAAGTATGATGGTAAGCTAAGCATGGGTATTTTAAATGGGCTAATCAGCCATGGGCACGTGGTTTTTATTTTGTATCCTCTTTATTCCTTGATTTCTAATTATCCTTAATAAACCTCATAAAATATAATATTTTTATTATTAGAGATATAATTTAATTTTTACAGTTTTTGGCAACCACAAGTAGGATGAGAACTTCTCAATTTTTTAAGATAGCGTAGATAATTTTTAAGCCACATTTCTCCTGCCAAGGTTTTTCACCCACCCCACCCACTCACCCACCCTTGAAAAGCCACTTCTCCTAATTCCACTTACTCCTGCTGCCCACTCCTGCCTCCAGTCATCCACTCCTAACCTTCTTGACCCTGGCCCTGGCCCCAGACTCAATCCCCAGCAATTCTACTCCTGATCTCTGGCCTCTAACCCAGATCTCTCATCCAAACCCAGGCCCAGCCCCAGGACCCAGGCTGCTGGTAGCTGCTGGTAGCTGCCACTGTGTCTTCAGAATCACAAACCAACTGGTAAAAACTGGAGCATTCTTTCCTTAGGTAACAATTAGCCTCCACATGGTGGGGGATCTTGGGGAGGGGCGGAGAGGATAAGGAAGAGACTCTTCCAAACAGAAAGTTTATTACAAGCATGGCATATTCTATGAGAGAGCAGTTCATTGCCTATTTCAAACAGCTTCCAGCTTTACAATGTTTTTTCATGAGTGCACTGATCCTTTTCCTTATCTTGCCTGAGATTCAGGGGAGAAATTAATTTCCCTGCAACTCTTTGCCATTTGGGCCTGCCCAGTTTGAGATTCTTAAAACCCATGTTCTCACTCACTATGGGAGGTCCCACAGTACTGACAAAAGGAATCTCAATGGATAAAAGCAAACAAACAAACAAAAGAACATTAAAGAGCCTGGAGGTTATATTTTTAAGACTTTTCAGACTCCAATGTTTTATAAAAGTCTGTGTTTTATTGCATTTTGCTGATTGTTTTGTTTAAGATTTAATTTTGAGGTTTTAAGTTCATATATTAATGTATTCAATACTATTCTGTTACACTGAATCATTGTAATGTACTGGGTTTTAATTACTGTTATATTCTGTTGCTTTTCCCCATAACTACACTGAACAAATATTATTGAATAAGCCCACATAAAAATTTTTTTTTCTATTTTGGTTTTGTAAATTGTCACATAGAGGATGGATGGACTTCATCAAAACTGGTTACAATTGTATAGCAACCTTTGGAAAATTTAATGAGCTAAATATTTCAAGTAGATTTTAAGGAGTCTTGAAACATGAATTTTAGATATTTTTCAACATCTCTGATCATTTTGCCTGTCTGTAACAGAAGGTAAGGCCCATTTTAGTAACTGAAGTGAAGTACAATTATAACCCCCACCTTCCAATGGGAAATGACAGTCTCATAGCAAAGGAGCTGGGAAGTTGAGCCCAGGGCATGGTAGCCCAGCATGGCTCCCAAAAGAGGGGCATCTCTCATTTGTAACTCCTCAGCTCATTCTGCCCTTTCACTAGAATGATCTCTAGATTCTTGATGACATTCTTAGACCCAACATAAACAGTATAGAGGTTTTGATTTTTCTAGACCCCTCTGCCACATTTTTTGTAATGATGGCAGTAATAGAGTTTTTAAAAAATAACTCAGCCAATGTTGAAACACTGCTACACCTGAAAACTTGTGACAAGTATTCATTAGCTTCTTAGGTTTTTTTCTTTAAATGTCATACAACAGGTTCATGTAAAATATTATAGTGGGTGTGTTTGCTATTGTCATTAAGTGGGCTATTATAATTTTGGGGATTCTGATACTTTTGAATGTGAATTACATGTTGTACTGTTTTTCTTTATAAAAAAACTTACTTTGGGTAAATCATTTTTTGGACTCACAGTGGATCATGGCTAGTACTGAAGAGGAAATGGAGCTCATTTTTGGTGAGTAACCTTTGTATTCTACAGTTCCTTAGCTGACACAGTTTGTCAATTGTTATAAGCTATATATTTTTGAATTTTTAAAACTCTCATTATTGTTTTTGCTTGCATGTGCAACATACTATTTCAGTTTTTAAAAATATTTTTCTCTCCTTTTTATATTTGAAGCACATGCCACCAGTACGGAGAATATTTTCTTTAAATTTTTTGATTTTGCAGTAATATAAGTTTAAAATATATTTGCTATAATGTCAATGCATATCCAAAAACCTTGAGACTAAAAATAATGACATTGATTGTTTAAAAAATTATGGGACTCCTAAACTGCATAGTGCCAATCAAGCACAAGGTCAAAGAGACCAACTAGTCCCAATGGGATTGATGAAAATTTTGAAGCAAGACAAGAGGACTTGAACTTGTTAGGGGTTTGAGGTTTCAGCTATTTAACATATGTTAAAGGCAAGTCTTCCTTGCCCCACATTCTACCAAGCATCTCAAATTTGGCTACTACCTGGCTCCTATGATATAGTCCCTTTACTGATTTCATGGTTTGGTAAACTTTCTATAGTCCTGGCTACTGACTGGGTAAAAAGATAATTGCTTAAATCATTTTAATTTGGCCTTGATTCAAGGACCTGTTATGAATTTGTTTTCCTTTACTTAGAATTTTTACACAAAAGACTTTGATAGTCTATATTTCATCCAGAAGTTATTTTTTTTATTTGTTTTTTTTAAATTTTTTTTATTTCTTATGTCAATTGATTCATATACCTCATAACTCAGTCATGTATCCCTAAGTGATTCCTGTGTTTTTCATCACCCTCTTCAGGGAGGGGTTATGTATAATTATCATTATTTTAAATTGCAAAGTTAAATTCCTTTTGAGAGTAATTTTAGGTTAAGAAGCATGCTGCCTCTCTGAATCCAGAAAGTGAACTGTTTGGAGAAGACACCATGAAGATGCCTCCACAGACAACACCCTGCACCAGAAGATCCAGAGTGAACTTTGGGATGTGGTGATTTGAACTGTGTGGAGTTGAATACATTTGTTTTGTGTCTATATTCTTATGCCAAAGGGAACTTCCCCCTAACTGGCTTTTGGTCAATACTTCTAGTAATCTTTGGTTTTGTTCTCTTTTCCTCTTATCCTCAAATTATTGTAGTTTCATAGCTGGTATGTTTACAAGACCCACTGGAGAGACTAGTCTTTCATGGGTCTCAAGGGGGAAATGTATAAATGGAGATTTTGAACCTTAGACTTTATTCCCCAGAAGGCCTTGGTATTTCCCTGAATTGCCTATAATTGCTCCCACGTCTCCACATTGGTGAGATCATGTTATTGGTATTTAACTGGCAGTAATGCCTCCCACATTCTCTCTTCCCTTGCAATGATGCAGCAAGTATGGTGGTAAGCTAAGCATTGGGATTTTAAATGGGCTGATCAGCCATGGACATGTGGTTTTTATTTGTATCCTCTTTATTCCTTGATTTCTAATTATCCTTAATAAACCTCATAAAATATATAATATTTTTATTATTAGAGATATAATTTAATTTTTACAATATGAAATATTGAAAAAATAACTGACATGGAAAATAGATTGAGAAGAAATAATTCAAGAATTATTGGACTATCTAAAAGTTATGGTCACAAAAAAGATTATAGACATCATATTTAATGAAATTGTGAAGGAAAACTTCCTAAATATTCTAAAAAGAGAGGGTAAAATAAAAATTAAAAGAATCAACCAAGCACCTTCTAAAGAAATACAAAAAGGTGAAAACTCCTAATATCATAGCCAAATTCCAGAGATTTCAGGCCAAAGAATACATATCCTACATAACCAGAAAAAAAATTCAAATTCCATGGAGCCACAATCAGGATAACACAAGATTTAGCAGTTTCTACTTTAAAGGATCAGGGAGCTTGGAATATTTTGGAGGGCAAAGGAGCTAGGATTACAATAAAGAATACCTTACCTAGTCAACTGAGTATAATCTTTCAGGGGGAAATGGATGCTTCATGAAATTGAACATTTTCAAGTAATCCTGATGAAAAGACATATTCAGTTGGGTTGAGAAATCTATCTTAACCTACAGAAAAATAAGAACAAGGTAATAATAGAACAGAAAGATATTAATAGAAATGAGGGTGGGTTGGGTGAAGCAATGCTCTAAAGCAAAACATTTTTAATGAGAGAAAAGGTCAAAGGAGATAGAGATAAATGGAGTAAAAATGCAAAGGTTAAAATTAATGGTTGGATGATGATTATGAAATTATGTAGTCACCAATATTTATTATATCTTGAGTCAGAAATTTATTTAAAATATTTACAAAATAGAGGAAACAATAAAGAAGAGAAATGTGAAGGGGGTAGAGAAATTATTTATCCTATCAACCTAAATGTTTTATTACATGCATGTTAATCCAGGCAGAGATTAATTAGTTCTCAACCAGGAAGGCTGGTAGTGAGTAACCACATGGTCTCCTCTATAAAGATGAATTTAGAGTTGTGATTTTAAATCTAGATTTAAATGGTCACCAAATAAAATTCCCAAGTCAGTCTGGAAATTTATGGTAATTTAATTAATATAGAGGGAAGAAATTTAAGGAGAAGAGAGAGGGAGAGGAAAAAGAGTTAATTTAAACTGCTCCGGCTCAGGCTGAGCCAGGCAGGAGTTAAAGGCCTTGGCCAAAGGGACCTTCCTGGGCCCAAGGGAAAAGGAAGTCAGTCTTATAACTCACCAGGAGACCGTCTCAAGGAAGCTGTCTGAGTGAGTTCTTCCAGGCTGAATTCCAGGGTCGAACTGGTACCCAGGCTGCTCACAGGAAGTGATCAGCCAGATCCAACTTTCCAGGAAAAGAGTTTTTGAGAGACAAAAAACTCACAAATATATAGGCCTTTCATCCTTGTGTCTCCACCTCTAAATTTTCACATCTACCAATCACTTCAAAGGCTTTCTCCAGGACTGCCCATACTTTTAATTCTCACCTTCTTTTATTAGTTTATATCTTTTGAGCTACTTCACACTTCTTTGTTAAGTTCACCTTTTGTTAGTTACTTGACCTTTTTGTGATTAATTTAACCTTTATAGTTACTTAACACCTTTTTGTATTAAGATATAAAAATAGACTTAACTTAAAGCTCTAGCTTCACTATAAGGTGAGAACTAAGTACCTTCATTGTTCAATTAGGAGATTACAACTTTATCTTCCTCTATGTCTAGGTAGGATAGAGTAATGTAAAGTACTACAAGATATTCCTGATTCTGTTAAAGAGAGTGTCTTCATTGTTACAATCAGGAGATAGCTAAATCAAATTGTCTAAAGTACAGTCTGAGTAGGGTGGAGTACTTTTAAAATTTACACCTTCAAGATGGAAGCTAGTCTCTCCAGAAGCTAGGAAAGGGGCCAGCCTTTTATTCATCCAGTGAAGTAATCCAGGAGTCAGAGTCCAAGTAGAAGCCAAGCTCCTAGCTTCACTAGGTAACCCAAAGTCCCAGGTGACAAACCCTTGGGATTACCTTAGCTGAGTGGATTTCTGGCAGATGGATCACAGGCAGATAGTCTCTGTACTTCAGGGAAAAAAAGCATTCTACTCCAATGCAAACTCTCAAACCGAGGAGTAACTAACCTCTCCATGAGATTAGGATTGCCAAGGGAAAATTGCCAGAGCAAAGACCTCCTTTCAACTCAGTCAAAACAGGAGAGAGTGACCGTTAATGCCAATAAAACTCCCAAAGTCCTTTTCTACTTGTCAGAATCTTCTCCCAGGGTGTGTATCCAAATTCTCCTTCTTTACTCTTAAAGTTAATCCATGAAATTTACTTTTTCCCTTACCTACATTCCGACAATATGTATAATATATAATTCAATAAACACAAGCACTTTGCAAAGTATAATTTATATGAATTAGTTATTACTCATTTGGTTTGTGTCTCCTTATTTTCAATTGATGATCCACAAATTTCCATATTTTTCATCCCACTTTCCCTCCCTCCCTCTTTAGTTCTTGCTTTCATGCTTTCATTCCTTTCTCCATTTGTTCCTTCCTGCCTTTTTTCCTTACTCTTCTATTTCTTGTTTTCTCATTTTCTTGCTTGCTTATGTAGGAGAGATTATTTAAACTTCACGTCAATTATGTAGTCTGTAAAATGGGAACAAGAATGTGAATCACCATAATTGTTATTTTACTTTTTCTCTCTCTACTGGTCCTGGCAATGGAATTCTGAGACTAAAAATTGCTTCTGGCAATTGATTTAGACAATTAAGCAAAGCTCCAAAACAATGATTTTCAAATGCATCTCTGAACTTGATGATTTGAATATTCTCTCTAATGATGCACATAGTGGCCCAACCATATCTGTCTATTCTCTTTTCTATGTCATTCTAAAAGTTTTCTACAGAAATTGACCTAATATATTGGAGGTCTTTAGTTCTCTTGATATAATATTCACATCATTGGATCACAATGAGATATGCTTAGCATTTTTCCTCACTGAATGTTTTTGTTACCCTTCTTTACACAGCATCTCCTGTCCAATTTCTTGTTTGAACTGTTTTGTAGCCCACCCAAAACACCCTGTGCACTCCATTTTCATTGGTTTTCAACTTTAATACTTCAGAGATTATAATTTTAGCCCATTTGCAGCCAGACAACAACACCTGAGCTGGGTTAACATTTTCAAATATTCTTGGCCTACTGTGTAAATTTATTTTTTAAATGCCTTGCATGCTGCCTGTTTTTATGTCCCCCATTAAGATTCCCACTTTACGATGCTAGATGCAATGATCTCAGAAAGGCAGGGAGACAGGACGTATGTTGTGTTCTCATGATGCTGGACTAACTGTAGAGGCAGTTTGGAAGGAAAATTTATTTTCAAAATTGTCTTTTGAATTTATGATTCTCTATTTTCTTTCATAAGGAACATTATTCTTTGGAACTCTACATGTTCCTTATTTTGATCCAACCAAGGCACTTCTACTTAGAAAAATATGACCATGTACATTATTATTAAAATGTATTCCAATCTCCTGCTCCCCCTTTTTTTTTGCTGAGGGATGCCTGTAAAGGGCTATACTGAAACAGTATTGACTACTAGACCTTTGGGAAAACAGAATTAGAAGAGAAGAAAATACGAGCTCAAATCTATCTATAAATACAGTTTGCCAGCTGAATTTTGAACGATTTATCTCTCATTTCAAATTTAAAAACCTTCAGAGAGCCTACCTTTACTTAGGATATTAATAGCTATTATATGAAATAGTCAAATGGATATGTGGTCATTTTGGGGAATTCAGTCTATTTGGACAGGGAAGGTGGGACACAACAGGTACAACCTCAAGAGGAGTTCTGAAGTTACTGTCCCACTTGTCATTTTAGAATGTTTGGCCAAAGGCATTTTGCAGCTAACACAGCAAAAAGGGCTTTGGGAGACAGACACTTTGCAAAATTCACATGAGACACTCTCATCATCATCATTAGCATCTCTATATTGAGATTTTCAAAACATTAAAGAATCATATCTAATTTAATCTTTATAACAACCCTATTATATTAACTATTACTTTCCTCATTTAGCAGAAATAGACTGAGAAGTTAAGTAACCTGCCTTGTCAGCAGAGCTAGTAAATATTGGAAGCAGTATTTGAATCCAGGTGAGCATATATACATACAAATATGTACATTCTCTCTCTCATCTATTTATCCATCTATATGTGTGTGAAGTATACACACACACATGAATTACATGGTCAATGTGGGAATTTGTTTTGCTCAAGTATGCATGATTATGATTCTTTTGGTTTTTCTTGATTTCTCAGAGGAGGAGAGAGAGAGAGAGAGAGAGAGAGAGAGGTCATGAGGGAATGCATATTCTATCTCTAAATCTTAATTTATATCTATTTATCCATATCCTTCTAAGTAACAATACCTATCTATTTTTCAACTCTAAATGATGATGACAGCTTGACAACTTGTGATAAACTAGTGCATTTTAAGATGTCAGTCACTGATAGTTTAATACAATCTACCTAGGGAAATAATTTTTAATGACTCCTATATCCAAATGAATGAATATATAATAGTAATTCTAGACACAATGATAATGAAAATATTTTTGAGGTAAGAAGTTCTAAAATTATTCATTGAATTCATACTGAACAGGTAACTACTTACTCTGATTCAGTATAATGTTAATAATGTTGTAAAACTATGAATAGGATTATACATTTCCATAACCATAAGAGATAAAAATCAACCCCCCAAATAAATAACCTTGTCAAGTTATCATAAAATCTATAGAAAAATATTTTTTGCCTTGTAATATCATTGCATTTTATTTGTTTTTATAGTTATTACTCATATTCTCTGTTGTTAAATATTTAAATATTTGTTATTTAAATGAATAAAATGAATATGATGCTTAACACTAAACCTTGTTCTCTCAGAACCTACATGTCTCTTCTAAAATATGTTCTGATTTTTAGATTTTCTAACTTACAGTGAAATTGTCAGGTTAAAGATATAAAGACTATTAACCATTTTATTAAGAAACTTTTTTCTCTCAAACATTAGGAGATGAGGAACTAATCCTAAACAGTCATTGGACTTAATTTATCAGGCAGGGTAGACAGTAGGATTTGGCAGGGCACCATGATCATTTTCTTTATTCATAGAATCTTTGGGACTTTCCAATTTGGCCCTAAACTCTCTTCTCAGGCTTTTCTTAATCTATTCCTTCTCTAGAAGAGAAGGAATATATCTCTAAAATATAGCTTATGTTCTTTTGTCTCTGAAATTCTGTTCATAGCAATCTTCAGGTCAGTAATGCCCTATAAAATCTTTTCAACTTCAACCCAGATTTCAAAAATCTCTACCTGGAAGTTTTTTCTGACCATTCCAGCTTCACTCAGTCTAAAGGGATTTCTCCTTCCTTAAAATTTCTCTCCCTACTTATTTTACATACCCTCCATTCATTGAAACTTATTGAAAGAAGCAAATACATTGGTGGACTAAAAGTCAGGAAGGCAAGCTTCAAATCTTATCTTTCATTCTTACTAGTTCTGTGACCTTAGACCAGTCATTTTACTTCTGCATCTTCAGGTGAAGCCCTGGAACTTAGAACTTTGCTTAGCACTACCAATAGTCCCACAAATATCTTATTTCCTCAACCAGCTTATGGTCTCATTGAGTAGAAAGCATAAATCTTTTGTAATGCCTATAACTTTGAACATATTCAAGAAATAATAATAAATTGATTGTATT
The DNA here is from genome assembly GCF_027887165.1 of Monodelphis domestica. Lineage (NCBI taxonomy): Eukaryota > Metazoa > Chordata > Mammalia > Didelphimorphia > Didelphidae > Monodelphis > Monodelphis domestica. Next base: position 117,554,525 of record NC_077230.1, on the reverse strand, counting down.
TATAAAGAATATCTTTGCATCTCAATGAATATAAACATCAGGGTTACAGATCAAATTCAAGCTAAGGTTAATGACATTTAAATATAAATATTTGTTGACCCATAGAGTCAAAAGATGTAAAGGAAAATTACCAAATTTTTTGAGTATATTTTGCCTACATTTTTGTCAGCATTAAATATTTTTCCCTTGAACTAAACCTCTCTACCTTTATTAGTTACTATTTGCCTGTAGTTCAAAATAATATATTTTCCAGATTTTGTATTTGTTAATTTAGAGCAGGAATGGTTAAATTGTTATACTTACATAAAACCTTGAAGAGAGACATGGAGTCCTACTTGGGTAAAAAGCTTATTTTTCATAGCAACTATGAACAATGCTCTAATAAAGTGTTACTCCGTGATGTTAAATTTTGCTATTGGCCTCTACCTGTCACAGAGACAGGTATCCTATTAACTGATCATTACCTCCACAAGAATGGCCATTACTGCTAATCTATAGCTCTGTCCCATATACCTTTGGGTTCCTGGTGATGGGATGGGTAGGATGAAGTCTAAGATGTCTCAACCCTTAAACTATTTATAATTTGGTTGAAAATAAAACATGTTCACAAGGAACAATGTCAAACAATAAAAGGTGTGTCATTTTTGCCAGAATTTGAGGTTTGAAGCAAGTCCTAAAAATATTTTCTGAACTATGAAAGAGAAAAAAAATTGATGGTCTGCTATTAGTAGTTCAGAAAGATTTTATGCACTAAGTGGACTGTTATCTAGATCTTAAAGGAAGAATAGCATTTAAATGGGTAGAGAAGGATGAAGAGGACATTGTCAAGGAAAAGAATTGTGAGAAGTTTGGGATGTGAAAGTAACCAGTATATTTGAGAGATAGTGATTTGAATCTATTAACTAAAATAATCTTTCATCTTCATTTTCCCTTCTTCCCTCTTCAGCCTGGCTTGACTCTCCAACTGTCTTTCCTGGGAACATTCTATTTGGAATGTTCTTTCTTGATTGACAGCTGAGGTCCTTTGTTTTTCATGCATGAAATTCTCTTTTCCTTCATGCCTCTTCCACACCTGTGACCTTTTGTTTTTACTTCTGTGCCTTTCTATATTTGATTAATCTACATTTCCTTGTCCCCACTAAACTCTTGTGAATGATTCCGTGTCAGTTCATTTTGCTATATGGCATTGCTTAAAATCACATATATTTAATTTGCACTGCAACAATTAATTCTATGAATGGCAGGTCTTTAAGTTTTCATTGTTTTCTATGTGATTTCATTTTATTTCTCCAGTAGGCTTTAAGATCTTGAGAAAAATAATTTTTAATACAATTCAGTGTATGTTAAGCACCCATGTGAAAGGCACTAGGGATTCAAATATGAGTAATGATGGAATCTTTGTTCTTAGAGAAGTACCTTCTGACAAGTAAGGGGTATAAAGTGAATAATTTTGTCTTAGCAATATCTACTTTATTTGTTGTCAAGGAGACCAAGACATTAGTTATGGAAGGCTTCTGGCTTCAGATAGAACTTTCAAATTGTCCCCTCCAAGACCCTTAGAATTATGCCATCTTGATGGGACTGGTAGCAGTGGTGGGGTGGGGGTTGGGGACTAATGTGTATCATAAGCTAGTCCCTCCCTTTCTTTGGATATATTGGGAAGTGTGATTGAGATGCCCATAGGAGCACAGAGAACCTAGACCAGTGATAGTGAACCTATGGAATAGGTGCCAAAGATGGCACACAGAACACTTTCCATGAGCATGTGGCACCCTTTTCCCCCTCCCCCCAACTCCTAGAGTTTGTTACTAGAAAGGCAGAGGAACTTGGGGGAGCGCTTGTCTTCCTCTCTCTACCATACCTGATGACATTTTTTTTCATATTCCCTGACTCACACTCACCGAGAACATTCCTCACTTCACCTGCCCCTCCATTCAGCAGTCCAATGGGAGCTCATTCTCCTTCCCCTGTGCATGTGGTAAGGGGGGACAGAGCATACCCATCACCTATACCAGGGTGGGAGGAAGGACATACCATGGCCCTTGGTCTGGAGGGCAGACCCCGGCATTCCATCTCTAAAAGGTTTGCCATCACTGACCTAGAGGAAACCTAAAGAGAGAAACCCAGAAGCACAACTGCCATGAAGAAGAGAAGAGTAAAAGATCAATACATTTTGAAATTCACTTAAACTGCAGGCAGAGATCAGTGGTTTTTTATTTGTCTTCTTTCCTTTATCTTCCCAACTCTGGAGTGGGTGGATAAATATGTTTCTGAACTAGATTGTTTTCTTTTGGGAAGAGGAGGGGTGGTTTGGGATAGGCTTATATTTGTTCTTAAAAGTCTGTTTACCTAATTGTGCTTATACAGCTCCCTTGTCTCTTAAGCCACCAAATGTGATAAAAACCAATTAACCACCCATATTCCTAAGTGGTGTGCTATATTGTTTCAATGCAATGGAGAAAGAAGATTGTAGAGCTCAGAAAGAAAGAGCATCAACTAAAAACTGCAGTGTTTACCAGAGCACAATCTCTGGCTGAGGACTTAAAGTAAAAGTCAGAATTTATGATTCATTCTTACAACTTCCCAAGGCATAGCTAAGACTTTTACTGGAATTCCTTTAGACAATTGAATCAACAGTGTCTGGGACAGTAGTACGAGAACTGTTTCATATGAGCAGCTGCCATCTTTCCTGGGATTATTTTTGAGGAAAACTATGTAATTTTTGTGCCTCAGTTTCATCATTTGTCAAATGGTGATAATATCTACCACACATAATCTTGGAGGATTGTTGTTATATTCCTTAAATAGGAATATAACATATGTATCTATATCTATATCTAGATAGAGAGTGGTTTGCAAACTTTAAAGTGCTATATAAATGTTGGCTATTATTAGAAGTAGCATCACAGATCTCTGAATACATTAGAGACTTAACATTTATGCTATCCATTGACAATGAATTTACTACTTCATCAGAAGAATATGAGGAAGAATGTAGTGCGACTCTAAAAGAGAGAATAGCATCATTAGATTATATATACAACTCCAGAGAGTCATAGGCTACAGTTTGATGAAGAAAAATATTTACTACAGTGGAATCAATACATAAAAACTTAAAGTGAAAATATCAGGGTTTAAGGCATTTCACTAGGAAGATTTCTGAGACCTAATTAGGAATCATTCTCTACGACAAGAACAAGGAATGTCACTCTTCCAGGAATGAAGATGCAAATATAACTTTTACTTTTTTTATTTTGTGAAGTATTTGAGAAATGCCTAGAATAATAAGGCTTTTCTAGAGAAATATACTTTGATCTCACCAGAGGTAATGCTAATCACACTGCCAGGCACAGTACTCAATAGGGACCTACTAAATTTGCCACAAGTCTAGAGCCTGGATACTAATTACCAGTGTAACATTCTGAGATCTTTGAAGTGGATTGCAGAAACTGATTCCTGGTGCCTTGTTCTGAATTCAAGAAAAGAAATACAAAATTTTATCCATAACTGAAAGTCAGATTGATTTAAATGGCTATCCAATTCCTGTTTTTTCTTGCTGGGATCATAAAAATTGCAAATATATGAAGAGAACCAATGAAACAACAAAATCATTTAAAGCAACTACTATGTACCTATCTTGTCTTATTGTAAGTACTAAAATGGGTTCAAGGAGGATAATTATTTATGATCCTTATCCTTAAAGAATTTGAAATGGAGCTTGGTAGAAAGAATTGAGTACACAAGAAACAGAGTAATATGAAACATGACCTAGGTTAGAGCTAGACTATATAATTTTTGTTATAGATGAAAAGAGCTACCACAATTCATATTATCATAGGTCTTAGAGTTCAAAGATAGCTTGGAGAACTTGTCCAATTCTCTCATTTTTAAGATGAGGAAGCTATTTCAGAGAAATTATGGAACTTGTACAAGGTTTCAAGGGAAAGAATCAGAGAATTTCTGAATTTCAGAGGTAGTAGGAGACCTCAAAGGCCACATAGTGTGACCAATCATTTCTTCAATAAGAATTCCCTTCTCAATATGCCCAATGAGGAGTCATCTTGCCTTCACTTACATACCTCTAGTAAGACAGATGGACTTAATTACCTTTCAAGGTCCCACAATTAACTTTTGCATTATTTAAGTTGTAGGATATTTTTATTTACATCAAACCAACCTCTACTATTTTGTCTCATTGTTTTGTCTCAGGCTTCTGCCCTTTGAGGCTTAGGAGAACAAGTTTAATCCTATTTTCACTGGGGAGTGTCTTGAAGAAATTAAGTAATAGTGACTAAACTTGAACTCAGGGCTTCTCACTCCAAATCAATGGTCATTGTCATATTTTACTATATTTTACAAAAAATGAGAGGAATTTTAAGGAAGGAACTGGAACCCTATATCTTGGGGAAAATTTAGAATTTGAATGTGCAGAGAATCATTGGATCATAGATTTAGAGTTAGAGGTAGTCTTAGAGATTATCTAGCTCATTTTTTTTTTTACAAATGGAGAATTTGAGCCTGAGAGAGGTAATGCATAGTACATATGAAATATGAACATGTCTTCTGAATCAAATTCTAGTGTTTCTCCTGCTGACTAGTCCATACTTCATCACTTTCTTTTTGGGGAAAACATCTTGGGAAAACATGGAGTTGAGAATGAACATGTCATATATAGGGCCTAAGGAGACTTGATGTAGGAGACATTTCTTTAATCCTGCCCATAGTAGATACTCAATAAAGGTCCTCCATAATGAAATGAATTGATCTTTTCTGTTCCCTGGAGCCACTCCACAGCAGCATTGCCCAATAGAATCAGTGCTATCCTGGCAACTTTTTGATTCCTTTAATGTTTGAGCTTTTAGATCTATAATGATAAGCAGTAGTATTATTGATAGATGTAGAGTTCCATTAGTGGAAATGGTTATCATAATTTTGCATGTAACAATATGATGAGATTTTGATTGCTAAGAAATATCACATATATTCTTAATTCAATCGAGTGAGAAACCTAAACTTGAACAGAAAATGAAACAAGAATGAATTATAGTTATCACAGGGAGTTAAATCTCGAATAGACCTTAGAGATCATCTAGCGTCATCTGCTAATTTTATAAATGTGGAAACTGTGTTCCAAAAAGGCTGAGTGATTTACAAAGTGATTTAACAAAGTCATAGCAACAAAACCAGATTAATAAACCCATTTGATTTAACTAGAGATAGCAAAAAAAAAAAAAGAAATCATTTCAGTCCTCAGGGAGATTACATTCTATGCATCTTCTGGATTTCTATTCAATAGTTCTAATTGATCTATTTTTCAGTGCTCATGACTTAGCTGAAATTGAACCTATATGTGGTAGGTCTTCATAAGTACTTGTAGGGTGATTGCTGTAAGTACAGCTGCAAAGAGTAAAAAGGTCTGATAGGACCTTATGAGAAGGAAGCCTAAATATTTATGAAAGAGGTCAGAGAGATAGAAGAGATACATTATATTGGCCATTAGAAGACATATAACAGATCTATCTGCCTCCTTAAAACTGTACCTAAACAATGGCGATAATTATAACAATTATAATACTACTTGTATATTGATTAATGCCATATTATTATTATGACTTTATATCTAGCAATCAACAAACATTAGGAAGTGTTAACTTACCCTTATGAGATTTAAGTGAGTAAACATTTAAGTTCAAAAAAGGGAAAGAATCAGTTGTCTAGGAAATCACAATGCATCTGGGAATATTGAGCAATGATTAAAGTTCTGAATAAACAATGAAGTCTAAGTCATCAGATAAAGCATTAGAGGGCAATTTTGAAGGGTCAAATCAAGCATCAGTCAGAATCAAGAAAGAATCTGAGAAAGTAGCCCAAGAGAGGAAAAACAACTAAGTTATCCATGGCTCTAATTTTAAATAAGTTGTTTGCCCTCTGACATTTTTTATATTTTCTGTTGGACATCAATACTCCAGAATTTACAAGACATGATGAAGAAAGAGTCAGAAATTTGATGATTGCCCAGGTCTCAAAGGGACAAGGACAAAGGTGATGAGTCCACTTTGCTTTTCTTACATACGTTCTTAAATGTTTTCTTGTAAGGACATTCCCTTTTGCTTTGCCCAAACCTTGTCTTCTAATTCTCCTTTGGGCCTATCTTGCATGTTTCTATATATGTAACTGTTCAAAACAGTCCATTTTCCTGAAATGTCCTCTCTGGTCATTCAAATGTTATTTTTCCTTCAAAGCCCAAAAGAAACACATGTTTATAAATTTTTCTCTAAATAGCCTTTACTGATTTCACTCTTTTCAATTCTTTTAGAATGCTACCTGCACCATTAATATATTAGAACCAAACATTAAAGTGTAACAATATATATACATATATATGAATATGTGTATGAATATATGTATATAACATCTCCCTCTCTTCTCTCTTCCTTCCTCCTCTCTCTGAACATACACATACATACACACATATATAAAGGAAATAAATATTTCTCTATATGTATAGCATATATGTGGAGAAAAGGATATATACACACATGTATATATATACACACACACACATTTCAGGAGAGAGAGAGAGAGAGAGAGAGAGAGAGAGAGAGAGAGAGAGAGAGAGAGAGAGAGAGAGAGAGAGGGAGGGAGGGAGACCTGAATAGTACAGTGGGATAGAGAATGCTCTGAACTTGTAGTTAGGAAGATTTGAGTTCAGATATGATCTTAGATACTTATTATGTAAAGCTGGGCAAGTCACTTAATCTCTGCCATTATTAATTTAGTCATTTGTAAAAATGATGATATTAATAGTACCTGCCTCATAGGATTGTTGTGAAGACAATATTTTAAAGTACTTTTTACACTGTATGGTATATATTAGGTGTATAATAAATGATTATTTTATTGTTTAAATATACAGATACATTTTAATAACACAATGGTTATATCACTTTTTATTGAACATTTGTATCTTCTCTTGTTTGGCATTTCTCACAGTGCCTTGTACATATTTTCCAGGTACTAAATATTAGTTGATTGATCACAGATTTTATAAAAATAAATTTAGAACAAATACTGAGGTATCATGAGGTTAAATAATCCATCCAGTCACCCAAATAGCTAGTTGTAGGGTCAGAAGTAGAACTAGAAGTAGTTAGGTGTCTTGACTCTCTCTTTTAGTGCTCTTTCTACATTTTTTCCCTTCAGATATGATTTCAATTGTGTGAGGGATTCCCAGTGTTTAAATTTTTTCCATATAAAGATAGGTCCCTCCTTTGTAACTTAGTCTTCAATAACTTTCTGTGATACTGAGAACAAAAGGTTGTTATGAAATATTTAAGGTATATCAGTGACCAGATTTGAACTTGTCTTCTTGATTGCAAGATTAGTCCTTTATTCACTGTACCACTACAAAACATTTTTTTTCCTATTAGGTTAAATTATGTTCTTATCATGGTCTCTCCACAGGTTCCTGACCATCATTCATACTAAATCTCTGAAAGAATATCTATTTCAAATTTTTTTTTAAATGAGGAAACATTTTCCATTGCTTTAGAACATACCGGTAGTTGGTAATTCCCTCTCAACTCTGCTTAGGCTTTTGATCTAAACTCAAAGGCTCAGGAATAGGAGTATTAAGGTCAGAATGGGATATGAAAACAGTAAGAGCTATCTCAGTTCCAATGGGATCTATTACCCATGCAACTATACCATTGTGCCCCCATGTGGTCACACTTCTGCTCCAGTCCTCGCTTCTGAGTCATCTTCAAGCTCCATATTTTTTGGCCAAACTCATGATGAATAAATGACAGCGTGGTAAGATCACTGAATTTAGAGTCTTAATGTCAGGGTCCTCATTCAACTAGTTACTATCTCTGTGACCTTTTACTCTTAGGGCATCCATTTCTTCCTCTCTGAAATAAGGAGTTTATGTCAAATTTCTTTGTTTTTTTCGAGCTTGGAAGCTCTGATTCCCCTGATATCTTACTTTTGTTAGAGTGACTTACCCACTGCTCTGTAGCTGGGAAAATCTCCTTCTTAAATCTGATCTAATGAATCCATCTGTCCTTGTTCCATCCTATCCACACTTCTAATATAGTTCTCCTTTCTACCTAGAATAGTTCTATTTTCTATATTCTCTTTCTCCTTCTTGTCAAGCACCTTAAAGACATTTTCTGTGTTAAAGTAGAGTATGAACCCCAACCATTTTTGTCTCATAGGATCCTACCAATATTCTGCTTTCCTTTTTTAAAATTGGAATATTTACTCCAAATTTAGGAGTTTTGACTTTTAAAATACAAATATCCATACTTTATATTCTCTCAAAAAGGAAAAGAATATTTTTTCATTTGGTAGAGGATTGTTATATCTGATATCATTTGAGAAGTTTATGTTCATCAAAATGACCAGGGATAAAAACACTTAAATGCATTACGGGTCACATAAAATCAATCAGAAGCTATGATTCTTTGGCAGATGCTCAATGTTTGATATAAAACTTTTTTCAACTTTCTATCTACTACACATGGCTGCATGCCACTAAGCTAAAAAACAAAAGTAAAACAAAACCTTCCCAACTTCTCTCTCATATAGAAGTATATGCTGGTGGAAGTCAAGAAGAAGAAAAGAATGTAAATGAACACACAGAACAAATTCCATCTCTTCCAGCTTAGAGATGAGGTTCAAATTGAAAAGATGGGGGGAGCTTGCTTTGCTAATGTACCTGTTCCATAAATTGCTCTTGGGGAAACTACTTCATTATTCATAACTTAAATGTTCCTATTGCAAATGGTGATATATGTCATGTACACTTTCATTACCAATTCAATTATTCTTATGTCATGCAAACTCTCTGAGCCATGACATGGGAAAGGGGTGGGTCCATCATTGCCAGGTGATCTGTAATTTTGTCCAGGAGCAGGCATTCTTCAAGCTGCAGTGCTCAAGAGAATTTATGAAATGACTCAGAGAAAATGTCTGCCAATGATGTTAAATTGATGATTGCTATCTAAACACTGAGCAGCCCTTCATCAGTTATAATGTGGCCATCTTTTAACTTCTCTTTCAGACCTGATCATATTTCCTTCTTTCTAAAATGAAATCAGAACTGGAAGAGAGAACAAAGAGTATCCTATCTTTCTATACCTTAATTAAATTCATCCTTCTGTCTCTTTCTGTTTCCTTGCTGCTGTGAAGCCAATTTAGGCAATAAATTCTATGATTCTAGGAGTTTTGAGATTTGCTTATGTGCCAGCATCAATTGCAGAGTACAAAAAGATTCCTAAAACATAGAACTCAACAAGGTTTCCTAAACTAAAGCAAAATGTACTTTGGTACTCAATAACTTCAATGTGAAGATAGAAAAAGGGAAGAAAAGTGAAAAAAGTTGGAAAACATACATTAGAAGGAAGAAAATAGACAGCCTAAAAGAGTTAGACTTTTACTGAAACTTCATACCCATGTATCATGAATACTATTTTTTGAGAAGAGAGTCAAAAAGTTCTGGATATGGAGAGACCATATAACATGATAGATAATGTTAATTTGTGGTTTTCTAAGTCAACACAGGGGCATCTAGGTGTCAGTGGATTGAATTCTGGGCCTGGAATCAAGAAGATACATTTTCTTGAGTTCAAATTGGCCTCAGATACTTACTAGCTATGTGTCCTTGGGCAAGTCATTTGCCTATTTGCCTCAGTTTCCTCATATGTATAATAAGCTAGAGAAGGAAATAGCAAATTACTATAGTATATTTGCCAAGAAAACACATGAGTGGCAAAAAATTGAAAAATGAAGGGATGCCCCTTGATTGGGGAATGGTTGAACAAATTGTGGTATAGGATGGCAATAGAATACTATTGTGCTATAAAGAATGATGAATTGATGGATTTCTTTAAGAACTGGAATGACCTACATGAACTGATGCAGAGTGATATAAGCAGAACCAGGAAAACATTATATACAGTAACAGAAATATTGTGAGACAATCAAATGTAATTGCCTTTGCTACTAAAAGCACTGCAATTATCCAGGATAATTCTGAGGGACTTTTGAAAAAGAATACATCTAGAGGAAGAACTATGGGAGGAGAAATCCAGAAGAAAACATATGATTTATCACTTATTTATATGGGTATATATGATTTGGGGTTTTGGTTTTAAATGATTATTACAAAAGTGAATAATATGGAAATAGGTTTTGAGTGATAATACATGTATAACCCAGTGGAACTGCTTGTCAACTCCAGGAGGGGGGAGGGAAGATGGGAGGGAGACAATAAGAGTCATGTAAACATGGGAAAAATTAAAAAAGAAAAGAAAGAAAAGAAAACTCCACATGAAATCATGAAGAATCAGACATAAATCAACAACAACAAAGTTAATATGGAGCCTTACTGACTTATATTCTAAACTCTTTTATAAAATCTTTGGATAAGGATGAGAGAAGATTAAAGCATAATAAAACAGTTTAAAGTAGTTGAGGAAAAGAAAAGCAAAGTTGTAGAAAATTTAAAGAGGTGTCAGACTATGCCAGATTATCCTGAGGGCGTGTGAGACTGAAATTGAAAGGACAACATAAGAAGATGACCAGCATGGAGTCCAATAGCCAGAGGAATTCCCTATGTATGAAGTCCTCAGGAATTCCTGAGTGCAGATGATACTGTATTGACTATATCAAGGATTTTAGAGTCTCTTAAGTGAGAGCCACGACTACCAAGATGAATTTGGCCTAATTTTTCACAAAGAAAAAACAAAACAAAAATATGACTTTTGACTCCTTTTTGTCTTGACAGGACAATACAAAGAACTTATTCTTTAGTAAATATACTGTGAACAGGTACTGAGGATGGATGATGGGGTGAGCTGAGAACTGAACAGGAGCAATGCTAGATTGCCTTTTGAAAATCACACAGTTCTTTTCTATTTCATTTTTTAACCATTGCTTTCTGTATTAGTATTAATTCAAAGGCAGAAGAATAGCCAGGTATAGGGAATTGCGATTAGGTGACTTGTTCAGGGTCACACAATTACAAAGTGTCTAAATCCAGATTTGAACCCAGGTCCTCCAAACTCCAGCCCTGGTGCTCTATCCACTGTGCTACCTAGCTGTCTCTACATAGTTTTTTTTTAATTGTTCCTACCTTCTCCCTGATTCAAAAACTCTTCTTATTAACATCAATGATCTTCTAAAGATGCTATGTAATTTTGAGCCATGTAATAAATATGGTCTCCATGGTCCAGGCTCTTTAGGTCCATATCCAGCACTCTATCAGGACCAACATATTATAAAGTCCATGGAAATGTCGGTTGAACACCTTGTAGAAGATTTATGGGAAGTGGATAATATGGAATAAAATGGGAATTTTTGCCACCTGTATCATTGGCAGCAGTATTCATATTGATGAGTTCATAGATTAATCAGAAAATTCAACAAAATATCCAAGTTAATTATGCAGAGAATGACTTTGGTATTTTAATGTTGAAGTATTCATTCCACCAACACAGATTTTACTTAATCAATCTAGATCTTGTCAGATTATCTTGAAGAGTGATTGTGGCCAATGAAAATATTAACACCATGAATCCAATCTGATGATCCCCAAATTTAGGCTGGGCTTAGGATGGCAGAACATATTTGACATAGTAAGAACTCTTAGAGCTTTTGTTGTTTTGACACAGACTGAGAAAACCACTCCATGCCATAATGACTTAGGTAGATAGGACATTAGAATAGAATAGGAGAAATTATAGAAATGGTGCTAATCTGATGCAAGCTGAATGAAAAGCAAAAGCCTGTCTGTCAACCAGTATTTGTCTTCTCTATGATATCACTTTGACTAACATTTTAAAGGAATTGACTGATGTTTTCCTTGTAGGTCAATCCAAATATTTAGGTACTTTACTAAATTTTGATACAGTCTGTGGTGCTTCAGATTGCAGGCAATAAACACCACTCTGGCATGTTGAAATTCTGGTCACTTTAAAGAAGTCTATGTGCTTCTTCCATATGGGAAGCCTTTATGTGGCACACTGGATAGAATACTGAACTTGAGTCAAGAATTATTGAGTTCAAATCCTACTTCAGACACTTACCAGCTATTGGATCCTTGATGAGACACTTTACATCTTTCATCCTAAGTTTCCTCATCTGTAATATGGAGATAATAACAATATCTACTTCCCAGGGGTGTCATGAGAATCAAATGAGATGATTTATGTAAATCTTGCATATATAAATATGGAAAATCATATTTATAATTCTTAAAGTGCAATCCAAATACTTGGCATTATATGAGCAGGAAAAGGGAAAATGGTCCAAGTATAAGGCTGTCTTCTAGTGAAAGGAATTGCACTCTAGCTCTATGATACTATAATTACTCTGTATGGTTTGTTTTTGAAATGGGTTTACTGCTTTATGGTGACAAGAGAGACTTAGGAGCCAAGAAGTAAATATAATTTGATTCAACTATTTTTATGAAATCAGTATTTATTAAAAGCACCTACTATGTGTATGGAATAGAGCTATGCACCACACATATATTTAAAAATAATGAAAGGCAGCAATTGGGTAAATTCGATTCTAGAGAAATGTTTGATGAATGAAATAAATGTAGCTATGTGAAATGCCAAATACATGAGGCAACATATGCTATGGGAGTCCTATAATGTACAATGCTCTAGTGGTTTTTTAAATGTTCTCCATGGAACCTCAGGGTTTTGGTGGAGTCTACAGGTTCTTTTGGATACATTTCTTTTGTACCTCATCCATCACTGAATCTATATTCATTTTTTGCATACTATGTCTTTAGCCCTTTGCTAAGTGTTATTCTGGGCACAAAAAGTAGAAAACAAGTCCCCTTCCCCTCTAAAGCATACAATATTGCAGGGCAAGAACTGACAATTTTATGATGAACATCTCATCCATCATTTCTAAACTATGCCTTAGTGCTGCCCCGGAGCTTGGGGTCCCAGCTGATGGAAACAAGCCTCAACAAGTTTGAAAATGACTGCTCTGGGCCAAGCATGCACTTTAGAGTACACTAATTTTCCAATCCATTTTTATTAGCTTTAGTTAGGTACTTTCAAGTTTATTGGTCTGTGGACTGGTAACTCCAAAAACATTTCACTTAGGGCTTTCCTCCTCTCTGCCCTCTCCACCTCCAGCCCCTAATTTGGATCTGGCATGTATCCACTAATTATTCCCAACCAAAGTTCAATTTGCAAAATAAAAAACATTCATTTTTAAAAAAAAAAAAACCTATTAGTCCCTTCATTTGAGGCTTTTATACCTTCAGAAGTCCAATAGCCTATTTCCCTCTTCTGTCCCAGAAATTAATTTTCAGGAACTATTTGCTATTAATAAATCAATCAATAAGACTCTTCTAATCCCCTACTAATTACTAGGCATTAGAAATAAAAATAATTAGACAATTCCTTCTCATAATGAGCTTGTATTCTAAGGAGGAAGGGAGAACTATAAAATACACGCAGCATAAACATAAAGTTAATAAATATCAATACCCACAAAATAATTGAATCTAAGTCTTTTGGGAGGATGGCAGCTTAGGGGGCATTAGTATTATATGTCTTAACATTAACAAAGCAGGACTTGATACTAGGTTTTACTGGTCCCAAGGCTTGTTCTTTTGACACGGTCACAGCAGCCTCTTATAAATAATAGTCTTTTTTAAATTCAGTACCACTGCTTTTGCTATTGTTGTTATTACTATTTTTATTATAGCACTTTACAGATCACAAAGTATGTTCTTCATAAAATGAAAATACCTATCAGTCTCCTCATTTTGCAAAAGTGAAAAATAAAACAAAAACAGTTAAACTATCCCGTCTACCCATTCATAGCTATGAATTATAGCTGTTATATAGTCTTATACAGCTAAAGGATTAGACCTCAAACCCATGCCTACTAACTCCAAGTCCAGGAGTGTTTTCATGATACTTTCTCATGCCAGCCATCATTCCTTTTTATAAAGATCTCTGTAAATGAGACTCCCTTAATTAAAGAATTGATGCAGAAGAAGGCATCCAATAATTAATATACTATGGAAAGTTAATATTTGCATATGTCTCTTCTGACCCTCTGGATCAGAATCAGTACCCGTATTACTGTTCAGAAATGTTTTTCAATGACTTCCACGGGATCTCGATTGGCAAGGCTAGAATAAGACACGAAGCATGTTAAAATGGATAAGGGGTCCTGGATTGATCTTCATGGTAATCTTTCAAAGATCCCCAACAAGAGGAGAAGAGAAGTATCTATAAAGGGGAATCAAAACCCAAACCAAAAGTCACTTGACTTCCTAAAACTACTCTTGTATACATAAAAACTCACCTCAATTTAGCACCTGAAGTTGATCCATTTTATGATAGAGATTAGCATCATGTTATGAGTGAAACAAAAGCTTTCCCTAAGTTTTTTTCCCATGTTCCAGACACTATATCAAGTGCTAGGGACACAAAAGCAAAACCGGAGACAGTCCATGTACCAAAGGCACTTATGTACTAATAAGGGAGGGCAACATTTAGAGAAGAGTGAGAGTCTCGAAGGGAATTTTGTTCTAGAAAATGACAGGGACAGGGGGATGATTTGTCAGATAGTCAATTGACTAGATCTTTTCAGAAACATTTGTAATATTTATTTGATTGCTGTGTTCAGAGAAAGAGGTAGAAATTTGGGGAAAGAAGATAGTATGTTTGCTGAGTGTGGGCAAAAATGATAACTATCCAGAGTGGATGGCATAAAGGAATATGGAGATAAAATTCACCTTAAGCCCCAGGACTAAAATCTAGCTAATTATGAATATATCAAAGCTTGGAGATGCATATTTCTTTGTGTTTCAATCATAGTACTTGTAATTAGGGCCTGCTTTGGGATAAGCTGCTTCCTCAAGCAAATCTACCCACCTCTATAGATACATCTATAATGGAAACTTGGAGGTCACTTGCAAGACACTGCAATTATGAAGAACTGACCAGAATATGGTTAAAAGTGAAATATATTAGGTTTTGTCTTTGCTTTTCATTTAATACTTGCGGAAGAGGCAAAGGGAAATCTTATTCTTTATTTGAAAAAGGAAACCTATCTCTCTACTAGCAGGAGTCATTTAAATGAGCAGGTTAATTAGATTTTAGCACATACTTTCTTCCATTCAGAAATAATTCATTCAGCTTTTCATTTTAGGCACTTGGAACATTTTTGATAATAACATGAATGTTTGACCTGGAAGATTAAAATGGAGGTAAAATATGTAAAAAGACGGAGAACATGTAAAGAAAAGTAAGTAATGAAAGAGAATGACAGAAGATAAAGAGAGCCTTAGGATATTTAAAACCCAATAAATGACAAAGCCAGTTGAATGAAAATAATTTGTGTAAGTCTGTGCTTCTAAGCAATCAGAGTCAAAGTGGAATGCTTATCAACAAAATACACTCAAACATATGGTACAATAATTTAGTCATTCATATATGTGTATATGTACACAGGTACGTATACATACGTTAAAAGTTAATATTTTATTTCTACATATTCTGAGATGTAACGCAGTATAGTGGCTGGAGAGTCATCCTTGGAGTCAGAAAAATCTGTGTTCAGATTTTGCCCTGATAAACTGGGTGACACTGGACAAGTTATCCAACCCACCAGTACCCTGGTGAAGTATTCTAGAATCTGTCTCTGCATGAGTAGAAGGGAATTTCTTCACAGGGAGTTCAATATATGAAATCACAGATTTGTTTCAAATACACACGTATGTGTGTATATATGAATACTATATACATGTATGTATAGGTATATATGTATGCATGCATGTATGTAGTTTCAGATGAACTAACATGGATTCTTCCTCGGTGACTTGGCTGCCCATATCTTTAAAACTGTCGAGTCTCAGTTTTAGCCACCCCTACCTGCTCCTTAGGAGGATGAAGATCATTGTTTTACCTACAGCAGACACAGTTTGAACTACAGAGGTGAGAAGGAGATTCCTTTGCCTACTCCTCTTTTCCTGTCTCTGAGAAATGGGTCCAAGGTTGTTTGTTAATATGTTAATAATAAAATTATTTATACTCCTCATTTTCAGGGGCCAGAGATGATCTCCACGGCACCTGAAACTGAGGAGGAATAGCAATATAGCTTCTGAAGCCTCTCTAGGGCACTTCCATGCTAGATGAACTGGCTATGACCCAGACAAGATTGTGGTTCACACACATACACACACACACATCAGTTACATCACTTTTTCACTAATTTCAGTAGTCTGGCAATTATTTATTCTATGTGTGTAAATTTTCTAGACTAATTATATACTTATTTCTTTATGTGGTATTAAAATATATATTTTTTCTAAAATGAAGTCATCATGTCTCAAGGGCACTATCTCTATCTTATAATCTTGGGTTCACTGAAACTCAAAGTGTTAACTGACTTTTCCATGATCTTAGAGTAAGTACGCATCAAAGGGCAGACTTGAATCTGGATCTTAAATGTTAATCTTTTTGTGTCTGGAATACTGCCCCCCCCCCCAAATTCCATCTGACTCAGAAGTGACTGGATTTTATTTTAAGCTCTCAGACAACTCATGATAAAGATCAGTTATTTCACTACACTGATATCCCTTCCAATCTTTTTCACTGAATCTTCAAAAACAAAAAAATTAATCACAGAGTAACAGTTCCTCTCATTGTTTAACTTTCCATCTGGTTGCTTCAGCAGAATGGAGACACATGATTCATTCAGACTTATCATGAATGACTTGGAATGACAATTTCTTTAGAGTATTTAATAAAAGTCAGGGTTCATCTCATGGAGTTTCATCCAAAGGAGAATCACTCTTCCAATTCCTTTTGATAATCTTTTCCCTGTTTTTTTTTTGGGGGGGGGAGGAGGGAGAAGGAGAGAGGAGGGAAGTAGTGGTAAGTGAAGTAGGTGATCCATGGTGTCTTTTGACTTATTTTTGTGGGCAATAAGCTTTAGATTTCTGGGAACAATTTAGGATGACACCATTGATATTATACGAACTTTCATTAACATCAACATTTTTTTTAATCTCTGGTTGCTTGTCTGTTTGGCTGACAAGTTTTGATTTTTCTGTGACTTTGAGCAAGTTCCTTAATGTCTTCAGAATTCTCTGAATTTCCTCATCTGTAAAATAATGGATTTTGACTAGATGGCTTCCAAGGTGTCTGCAACTCTGAATCTATGGTCCTTTCAGTGTGCTGCTAATCACGTGCAAAACTAGTTACTTACAAAGTCATTTTGGCTAGATTTTCTTCAGTATCTAATAAAACACCTTTTTCACCTCTTCAGTTTTAGAGCTATTTCATAGATGTATATTAGTCTTGATGTCTCCTCTTGGTTCCCTCCTCTTTAAGAACTCAAGACTCCTCATTTAGAGTAAAATTTTGGTTACTAGGTAAAAATAGAAACAACTGCTTTTTTGGCATTGCTGACTATCTGATGTTTTTAACCTCTGGAAAGAAAAGAAATCAGCACAAGATATTTTAATTTATCCTTAACAGAGACATGTAATTATCCAAATTTTGTTATTTTTGAAAGCCATAAACCTCCTCACTATTTGTGTATCTGAATCTGTTTGTGGACCAATGGAGACAAAATGGAACATTTGGCTGAAATAATGGACTGGAACTATGAACTCAATTTATTTGCAGCAACCAGTGAGAGAAAAATGCTTTATTTTTTATCTCGGAAAAAATGTTCTCTAATTTGTTACACTTGAGATAAATATATAGTAGCTATAGGAAAGGAGACATTAATTACCATTAATTGAAGGTGGAAAGCATTGGTTAGTTATGTATAGATATATTGTGTGTATTTTACCAATTAATTTTTCCACTGGTGAGAGGATGCTTCAATCCCCTTGTTTAAGAGAGAAACCTGCTACATTTGTGTGTGTGTCTATAAAAATCAGAAGTTACACAAACACATACACACACATAAATAAATAAACAAACAAATTAATTAATTAATTAAACACACACACACACACACACACACATATATGTTAGCATTGCAAAATGCATTCTTGACCACCAATTCTTAACAACTTTAGGAACCATGGAAACAGCAAGTATGACTTGTTGTGAGAGTCTTAATTGTAAAGATTAAAATTTAGGAATATGGGGAGACTGAGGCAGGTAGAAATTAGTTTCTCTCTGCAAGGAGTATTATATTTTTTTAGAGGTTTATTAAAGGTTAAAGATTAGAGAAAATACAGAATAAGAAAAAACACGTGCTTAGGCCAGAGGCCTAGGCCAGATAATCTCACATCACGGAAGAGATGCATCTGCTCCAAAATGGAAGTCCAAAAGAAGCGAGCCCCAAAAACCTTTGCCACCAGCTTAAATCCTTCCTCGATCTCTGCCCACCTCAGAATTCCCGTGAGATTACAAAGCATCTTGGGGAAGTGGAACAAGGGCTTGTGGGGATTGTAGTCCTGTATTCGAGTCTATTTTTTACATTCCTCCATTTGATCCTCTGGGAAGAAGTCCTTCCCCAAAGGATCATAAAAACATAATCAATTTAAAGATTACAATAATTTGAGGATAAGAGAAAAAAAACCAATAATTACTGGACGCATTGACAGAAAGCCAATTAGGGGGCAGTCCCCTTTGGCATGAAAGTATACATACAAATAAATGTTCAATCAACCACACCCAAAGTTCATTTTTGTGCAGCTTGTGGTCTGGAGGCTTCTTCATGGTGGCTTCTCCAACAGTTCAGTTCTGGATTCAGAGAGGTAGCATCTTCTTTACCTAAAATTCTTCTCAAAAGGAATTTAAACTTTGCAATTTAAATAATGATATTTTTTTACATAATATAGGTACTAAGGTAGAGAGAGATTATATGACTTGAACCCTGAATTAGCAGCTGCACCAAGCTAGGATCTCCCGATCCCTACTCTTCTTTCCATCATTCCCTATTGTACTATTTTGCAGAACTTCATTGAATTAAAATATCTGAACAACTCTTTGTATAGAAATTTTATCATCCCCACTAGGGTATAGAAAACATGAGAGGCAATATAGTATAGCAGAATTGACAACTTTGTTGTCAGGAAGATTGGGGCTTAAGTTCTGCTATATTGTCTGTGTTAACCTGGCCTAGTTGCTTAATTTTTCATTGTGTTCTGTTCTAAGCAATTTTCTGAGACTATGAGAGCCAAAACAGTTGCTGTTCTGTACTGATAGAGGCATTTTTCCCAGCAGAAACACCCTAAACTGAAGAAGGTAAATATAAATGTGTATATATATACATGCATATTTATCTACATACATATATTTGTATATGAACTTACTGAATGCAGATATTTTGTCTATTCACTATTATATCCTTCCCCTTGCATCTGTCATAGTATGTTACATATGATAGATGTTTAATAAATGTTTATAGGTCTGCTGTACAATTGCTTTTTTCTCTCTTTTTGGGTGAGACAATGGATAGGAGCTCAAGGTGTACAGAAAACAAGTTTCTAGGACAATAGCCACATGGGGAAAGGAGAAGGGATGTCAAGCAACTAGAACTGTTGAAAAGATTTGAAGAAGCTTTCCTTTTGTGTCTGTCTTAAGGCTTTTACTATGGAAAGATTTATTTCCCCTCTTTGTCCAACCATTTATGTTTTATAACCCACTCATTTCTACCCAAACAACTTTATCCTCTTGTATGGTCTCGATAGAGTTGCCAAGTGTGCTTGCTGCTTGCTAGACAGCTGAATGCTTCCAAGGGCATTTAATATATATGTTATAGTGTATGCTGTTTCCAGCAATCCAATAATGCTTTGTGTTTTCATAATATCCCTTTTCCTTCTCTCTAAAGTTCTTTATCCTCTCAGGAAATATTTTTATGTGAACCAAGGTGATCTTTTCATTGACTTAACTACTAAAAAAACTTCAGGCATCAAAATGCCCCATCCATCACAGTCAGCTCCTAGAGGGGCACAACCATGTTGCAAATACAGACAGTTCTCATTTTATATAAGTGGACCATTCCACAGACCTCTAAGTAAAATGATTTTTATTTAATGAGAATTTGCACCTACCCATCCACTTCATTTTGCATGTAAAAAAAGGCATATACAAATAGTACTTTTACGCAAGTCATAACATGTGCTAAAATTCAGACATTAAATACTGTACTATGATAATAAACAAAATTATAAAATGAAAGATAAAGTTAATGAGAATGTATGCACAGTACTGTACAATAAAGTTAACAGGAATGAATGAGGATTTCTTTCAGAATTCTTTATACAAAGTTGAATTTGGTTAGTATACATTTATAAAAAGTGAGAACTATCTGTGGTGATATTGTGGCCCTGGGGTAAGAGACTGACTGCTAAGCATTAGGATGATGGCAAGATAAAGAGAAAGTTTAAAACAGAAAGTCAGAGAAAGAAAGTTAGCATAATAAGGAATCAGCAATCAGCAGGGGTCAAGTATAAGCTAGATTATTCACATGGATGGTTGAGAGAGAACAAAAAATTCTAGACAGAGAGCAAGAGGAGACCTGAGACATCATTAGTTCAACCCCTCATTTTACAGATCATCTAGTTCAACCCCTTATTTTAAAGATCACCTAATTCAAACCCCTCATCTTACAGAAAGGTTAAGTAGGCAGGGCATGTAGCAAATTGCTAAAGCATTAAGATGAGGCAAGAGGTTGGAAGCCATGTGATAGGAATGAATCTACAGCAAGTACTGTTGTCTTTTTTGACTGACATGTTTTTTTTTTCCTTCATGCTCATACGTGGGCTGATGGACAATTCTTTTATTACTAATCCATCTATTTCTATTGGTCATGTACTTTTAAAGGGCTAATGTCCTGAACTGGCAGAGCATACCCACTATTTATTAGCCATGCTCATTGTTGGTGATAGGCTGCTCAAATGCTCCTCCAAAGATATAGAGTGGAACCTCAATTTGCTTACAAACACACACACACACACACACACACACACACACACACACACACCCTATACTTCATTCGAATTAATGTGTTATATCATGCATGTCCTAAATGTGAATTAATCCCCTGCTCTAAGATGGGCACAAAATACAACCGTGGTATACATGAAACATTGGAGTAAGACACAGATATACATTTATTGGTCAATATATACTAGCCTCTTTCCCAGCAAATTAGCCTTCAGCAGAGGGTATAAAATACTTTCATTTAAACACCCAGAGATCTCTTGGATGTAGCTGTGTTGCTAGGGCAATATCAACATAGTTCTGCTATATGCATAGTAAAAACCTCTGAGCCTACTAATAGTAATGGAATGGAAGTCCTCCTCATTCCCCTTCCTGCCCCAGGGATGAGGTTTCTTGAAATACATGGAGCAACCAATCTTACTGTCTCTCTGAAATAGTAGCAGCTCTCTCCTCTCTATCCTCATTAATGGTACATTGGTATGTATGTATATACAGAAGAACCAAATCCCTTCCTCCATCATGTAAAGGAATAAAAGACAACTTTAAGAGTTCTTCCCAGACATGAGGAGAATCTGCAGCTCATTGGGTGGAAATAAAAGGGGTGAGAAGTTGTTCTCTATGCAGAGTTCTCTCACTGGCTTTGATTGCACCAACTATCTTCTGCATTTGGAAATAGATTTTCCCATCATCTCTCGTCCTTCAATATTGCTACCATTTCACATTCAAACTATACATTGTCACTCCAATAGCCCCTAGTTGCCAGGAAAAATGACTAGCCATCAATAGACCTTTTTGGTTTCCTGGAGTTATCTCCTTAGAAGTCTGTTCAACAACCTCCAGATCAAGTGAAGGCATTAGAACTTTGAGGAATATTGGATAAATGTGTGGAATATACCTCTTTTCCTAAAAATTCTGAGTTCAATGTCTGTCTAAGTGGTCCCAAACCTCAATTTACACTCAGAAAAAAAAAACATTCCTTGGTTTACACAATGACAGCTATGTCCTTACATGCCAAAGGCTAAATTAATTTTTTTCCCATTGTTAAACCAATTCTGTCCAACAAGGTTCATGGTTGGTCTTAATTCTCCCACTTTGTCCCCTACTCCCACTGCCCCATCCCCATTATTAGTTGTTTTTCTTTCTCCATGAATTCTCCAGGTAAGCATAGCCTTTTAACACCAGACATGAGACTTAATTACTCATGATGCCCTTCAAGTGCTCTCCTCACTTCTGAGGCTATACTGTGTTCCCTTGGTTTCTATTCTAACAGTTATAAGCACAAATCCACAGATATAAACAAGATAACTAATAATAAATCATTATAAACTTATTTATATATAATTTATTATATTTATTAATAAATATAAATAAGATAAATAATAAGATAAGTGGTTGAATGTGTTAGCATTTCAAGTTCAGAAGAAAAAGTGTTAGAATTTGGATCAGACAGTACCAGTTTGAATTCTACTTTGCCTCTGGATGACCTAGAGGAAGAAATATTACTTTTCTTGTCCTTGATTTTCTCATCTGTAAAATGATGGAAAAGAAATAGATGATCTCTATGCTCCTTTCTAGCTTCAAATCATTTGTGTTCTATAGAGTAAATTAGGAGATATGGTTATATGGTATTGAATCCAATTCCAAATGATTCAATACAATTAAAAATACTTTGGTTTACATTTCCAAAGTGATATATAGGCTCATCTGTACATATATATGTTTATGTTTGTGTGTATAATGTGCAGAGTCATTTCAGAAATAACTTTAATTCATCTTTAATTAGTAAAGTTTATTTGGTGTTAGTTAGGTTCAATTTCCTGCAATAAACTTGGGACTCAGTTACCTTACTTCATTATTTGACTTGTCAGGATTGCAGAGAGTAAAGGATGGTGAGGTAAAGAGCTTAGGAGAGTATGTGGGTATTTTGATTCTTTAGGAAGAGAGATTGACATTGCAGAGAAGCTGCAAACTCATTGTGCTAAAATCCAGGACTTCCTTTTTGTGTTTTTACTGTAAAGAAAAGTGGATGCCATGGATATCGCTGTTGGTTCAATATGGCCAGTAGCTGTTGCTCTTCCAGTATATATCTTCCCCAATGTATGTACCAGAACTGAAGTAATAACATTGATGATATCAGTTTAGGATCACTCTGAATTGTATTAACTGTGCACAATAACAATAATAATAATAATAAATAATCCCATATCTCTGTCAGAAACAAAAATCTTATGATAATTAATATAATAATACCTCTTCAACATTTATACATTAAATTTGTTATAACTCTTTGAGTTATTGTAACTATTGTAAATATTGTAACTATTGTAAATATTCTTCTCTCCCATACAATGCTTCACATTCTATCCAGTCAACAACACTGAACTATCTCCCTTGCCTTTGAACACTTTTGAAAGCCTTGTCATCAATTCTGTTATTGACTTCTACAGATTCCTGGGACCTGCCTTGAAGTTGAAGTTGAAGGACTTCTGGACCTTGCTAGTTACCATGCAGCTAAACTTTCCAATATGTATTGTCTCACCTTGAGAAAATATTTAAACTCTTTTATTAGTAGGCACTTAGTAAATTATTTTCATTCATTCTTTTCTGTCCCCCTAATCTCCATCAATCTAAACTACACCTCTTGCCCCTGCTATGTATCCTTGCTGCTGGCTACTATCGCTTTTTTAAAGAGGAAGGGAGTTGGGGAAACTAAGATCCAAGAAAAATTACACAGGATTAAAGAAAAATCTGTGATTGGTGTGAAGAGAAGGTAGTTGTTAGGAGCAAAGTATAATGACAGAAGAAGAAATGATAGCTGGCAATCTAACAGTGAGAGAAGGATCAGAATAATTGTATTACTTTGTAGTACAACAATGAATGTTTATAAATAATGACCCTGAGTTTGGCCTCATACTGTCTTTTTAAGACTGTATGAAGGTAGGTAGGTAACACATTTTAGAAAAAATATCTAGCATAAATATAATAATAAAAATCTTTGAGGTACTTAAAAAGCAAAATTCAGTTTTCTGGAAAATTAATTTAAGTGGAACAACTCGTTCTATGTTAATGTGTGATAAATAATTTGTTTCTTCCAGAATTAGAGAAGACTTCCTGGAAGAGGTATATTTTTCATGCCAAAGCAGTCTATTTCCTATGTAATGACTTGCAGGCGGCTCAAACTCATCATGTGTCCATCAATTGTTTTTCAGTTGCTATTCCTTGAGTTCTCTAGAGTCTGAAACATCCATGGCACTCAATTTCAACAGAAGGTTTCTTTTTAATAACTTTAAGATTTTTCTGTTTAAGATTATATGAATTCCAGGTAAAATAGATGGTTTGAGTGCCAAGTTCTGGAATCCAGGTCTGGGGATGAGCCTCCAAAGCAGCATATCTTTTTTATACAGTGAAGGACTTGCCTCACAACTGCCTTTTGAAGGAGTTAAAAATGTACTCTGATCCCCTTTTTACAAATGAGGAAATGGAGATCCAGAAACTTGAAATGACTTGATTAGAATCACAAAGCTGGAACCTAAATTCAGGAATTACTTAACCCTCAATAGCATGTTTGAAGATGAACAGGGTAGTCATCTATGTGCAGATTATAGGACCTGCCATTATATGGAAAGGAAAAATCTGAGATCAGAGTTTGTCTTGATAGGCTGTAAGGAATGTGTAGATCCCATCCAGTGCTTGTTTTGATTCTGCTCATTTCTTGTTTGGGGACTATCCAAAGCTTATGTTTTGGGTTCTCTAAATTAGATTGAATGTTTATACTTACTGCTGATATATATCTCAAACTACCCTTCTTTGGAAATTACCTACTGCCTACATGTGGCAATGAGTCCTTATCCTGAAGCCCTTGTATAATATAACTTCACAAAGACTACATGAGAGAACTACCCCTTTCTCAAGCTCTCTCCTTTACCAAAGGATGAATAAAATTACTTATAAAACTATTACAGGATTCAGGACTTGTTCTCAACTAGAAGATAGCAGACTGACAATGATCTGTAATAGTTATCACACATTCCCTTATTCAATTAAGAAAGAGTCACTCAATAGTGGAGACTATATATGATATTTTATGAATTATAATAGCATCTCCTCCTGAATTTTTCTTTTTATACTTGTTTTTTTCATGCAGGCAATATGAAATCATTTCCCTACCCCAGTTACCATTAAAAAAAATAAACCCTTACCTTCCATCTTGAAATCAATACTATGTATTGGTTCCAAGGCAGAAGAGTGGTAAGGGCTAGGCAGTGGGGGTCAAGTGACTTGCCCAGGGTCACACAGCTGGGAAGTGTCTGAGGGCAGATTTGAACCTAGGACCTCTTGTCTTTAGGCCTGACTCTCAATCCACTGAGCTACCCAGCTGCCCCCCCATTACCATTTGATAAAACCACCCATATTTGATTCTTTTAGCTTTTCTCTTGAAACTCACCCTTTAAGTTCTTTGATTTATTTGTATTGTTATATT
This sequence comes from Monodelphis domestica, assembly GCF_027887165.1. Lineage (NCBI taxonomy): Eukaryota > Metazoa > Chordata > Mammalia > Didelphimorphia > Didelphidae > Monodelphis > Monodelphis domestica. Next base: position 117,529,088 of record NC_077230.1, on the reverse strand, counting down.
GTTATATGTTATATTGCTTTCTGAATAGTTTTCTCATATCCTTTTTTCTCCCCAAATCTCAAGGTGTTACCAAGTCATTGCCACAATGGGCTTCAGCTTGCATTTCCAACAACATACTCAAATGAGTAAAATAATCCCAGTGGGGTTAGATTATTTATGAGAAAGGAGGGGGTTAATCATAAATCACTGACTGTCTTGCCACAATAGTATCTGTGATACAATGTCTGTGGCATGAGAGCCTGAAAAATCAGTCTGTGCTTATAAAAGGTCAACCATTCAAACCTTCTCTTGAAATTGATCCTTGGAGAAATTCTCCCCAATACAAGAAGAATTAGAAACTCAAACTGAGAAACCTAGAGGAAGCAGAAGTAATTCTCTAAGGGGAAGCTGGGCGCCAACGCAGCAAATCATAGAGCAATATTAGAAAATGCTACAAATAATGAGAAAGGAACATGGTGAGGAATCAGAATGGAGTCAGGGGACTGTGTGTTTTCCTATTTGTTGGACACACAAGCCTGGGGTATGCTTTGGAAACCTCCCAAGAGGACTTGCAAGAGATTACTGTGAGCCAGAGCCAGAGTTATGAAGGAAGAAGGATGGGGGAAGAAACAAGGAATAGAACACCTTTGAAGCTGGGCCCACTTTGGATTTTGGTTTAAAAAGGGAAATTACTGAGTTGTTTCCAAGAGGAGGACTAACATAAAAAGCTCTGACTTTCAGTTGCTGCCACCTTGAAATTTTCTGGGTGTGTTATCAATAACGTAGCACTGCCTAGCACCTAGTAAGTCAGACCTTAACAAATGCTTTTTTATTGATTGGTTGGCTGATTGATTGCTAAGGGTCGAATGAGACCCTCCAGTGCCAATAATATTCATTTTGTCCTAAAGGATTGCATATGACAGAACATAGAGTACATAAAGAGCTGACCTTGAAACCAGGAAGATTCGTATTGTTCCTAGGATTCATATTGTCTCGTCCTTTACTTTCAGCTCCAACTTGAAAAGTGGAAATTCTCCAAATGTTTGTTTCCTTGTATGAGTGCATATTATTGGTGAGATTTTGGTAAAGTTACTTCACCTCCCTGTTCCCCAAAGACGTTTCTAGGAGTCTAAGTTTTAGAACTAGTACCAATCTGCAATGATAGAAGGAGTTTTCTTACTATGAGTTTCATGCACTAAATGCTGTGAGGTTAAAAGTAAAACAAAACACATGAGCCTCAAACATATTTATAGAGCACATAGATACAAATATGGACATACAAATACATGTATATGCATCCTTGAATGTTAAATTCACTAAATAGATATAAATATATGTGTATGCATTATATGCATGCATGCCCATGTGTGCATTTATACATGGTTATATATGTGTATATGAATATGCATGTAAAATGCTGGCACTTTTGGGTATGGAACGTTGCATTTTTTGGAAGGAGGAAGAAACATGGATAGTTTTGAGGGAACAACTGGAAAAAGCATCCCTTCAGATAAAATGACTTGGGATGAAATGGACATTTCTGAGAGGACCAGAAAGAAACAGTTCCTAAGAGAAATAGAATTTTATACAGTTCTGCTTTGTTTGGATTCATTGAACCTTATGCCCCATCCAGGATAACCTGAAATCTCATCATCATGATGCTTACTCAACATCTTCCCACCTTCCTCAGCCTCCGCTCCTCTCTGATTGTTAATGAAACTGAAGCAGATAATGTTTGCTAATATGTATAAGAGGATTGCCCTGACTTAAATAGAATGTCAAATATGGAGTCATTTTGTGTTTTCCTAACTTGTGGTTTAGTTTAGTCTCCTTTGATTGGCTGGATTGCTAGAACAGACTGAATCTTTAAAACTAGTGTGACTTGGACTTTTTTAACTGATCACTCCTTCCTATTAAGTCCTGAGAATAAAGATCTGAGTTTACTCACCACATGGGAGGTATGAACTGAACCTAGAAGAGACATATCACTCCCCTACCTTCCAATCTTTTACTATAGTTCCCAGAAATGGGCATATTTGTTTCTTGTCTCTTTATTTGTTTTTTCTCAGATTTAGCTACAGATGGTGAGTCCCACTGGAAAAGGAAGTCTGAGTCATGGAATTTTAGATGCAGAATTGGAAGTGAGGTGTTGCAGCCAGCCAGTTCATCAGGGAAATCCTGGGAAGCGAGAATACCTGAAATTGAACTAAAGATGGATTTTAGATGTGAAATTTAAGATTATACTCTGAAGGAACTTAAATATCTCACTAATCTAGTCCTTTTTCCCTTTGCAGAGATGGAGATGCTACATGTAGGGAGGAAGATTAAGTCCCACTTATTAAGTTTGTATATTTGTGATTATACTTTTTGAAGTAAATATTCCTTTGCAAAAGCTAATCTGATTGTTAGTGGTTACATGGAATTAGGGTAGAAGGAACCCTCTTATAAAAAGGGAAACCCCACCATCAGTAGATTTTGGAACCAATGGTAGAGAGACTAGACACCTCTAAAACATGTTAAATATACCAGAGAACCTTGGGTGGGGAGGGATAAAATATAATCTACTTGGCCTTCAGGCAGTGGGGTCCAGAGTAGTGAAGTGTTACATATACAAACAATGTTAGCATACACAGCATAGAAAGGATAAATTGGAGATAATCTCAGAGGGAAGGTACTAAGAATAAAAACTGGGAAAAGTTTCTTGTATATTATGGGAGTTTAGTTGAAAATTTAAGGAAGCCAGAGAAAACAGGAGGTGGAGATGAGAAAATAGAGTATTCAGAGCATGAAGGAAAGCCAGTAAAATACTTAAAGTCATGAGATAGAATATGTGAAGATTGGATTTGACTCTCCCCTGATTGTAACAATGAAGGTACTAAGCTTTTCTCTGATTTTGAAGATGTAAATTATAACTCATGTCTATTTTTAGATTTTAATCCCCATAAGTGTAAACACCATACTTAAAAGTTAAGTATGGAGATCTGCCTACTTTTAGTTTCAATCACAAAAAGTGCAAACACAGTACTTAAAAGTTAAGTATGAACATCTGCCCACTTAGATCTAATCATCAAAAGTGCAAATATCCCACTTAATCATGAAGTGGGAGTTCTGTGACCCATGTGGGTGATAGTGGGTAACAAATCAGAATCGACTAACTGCCTTCTGGGCAGTCCTAGAGTAGAGTGTCAGCTATGATTGGTAAACATGGAATTAGGGGAAGTGACACAAGCAGAGCTCAACTTGGACTTCCACTTCTGTTGGAATTTAATTCTTCATGCTTTTTAGTTGAGGCTGGTGAAGAAGGGCAGAAGAATCTGTTGACTGGACTGACACTTGGTGAGTGAAAAACTGACTTTTAACTGCTGGATTTTCTGAAGAGACTTCCTGGGTCCTCAGTTTTGCCTAGGCTGGCTGAAACTAATTCTCCCTGCTTAGAGGGGCCAGGGGTAAATTACTTAGTGCTCAGGCTAGAGATCTTACCTTATCCTTTTTCTGATTTCTTGTTTAACTCTTCTACATTTTGTAAATAAATTGTAAATAAAATCTCTTTGGAATTAATTAAATTCCTGGCAACCAAACTCTTAAATAATCAAGTCCAACCCTTTAAAAATAATCTCCTTTCCCCATTACAAATGGTATGTGCAAGAATAGAAATGTGGCCATACCTTTAAACCATAGAGTTTGTGGAGAAAAACAAATTACAAGAAGAATATGTAAGATTTAAATTGATACCAACAAGTCCAAGTATTATATTTTATAAGATTTATTAGTAATCAATTGAAATAGAAGAAATAAAAGAACAAAAGTATAAAATACCTGAGTAAAATCACATGAGAAAAATTCTCCTGCCTGGTTCTCACCCGACCTCCATGGCCACATTCTTGAAAGGAAAGAGAAAGAGGGAGGAGCTATACAAAACTTATACATATCTTCCCTATGTTAGTATGTTATCGTGAATACGCAAATGGGATTCTGGAAAAGAGAGTCCTGGGGAGCAAATTCTAATTACCCAAATGGAAAGATAGCAAGGGGCCAAGTTACATAAAGGACTTTAAAATCCAAGAAAATGTTATATTTGATGTAGGTAATAAGAAGTCACTTCAGTATTATTTGTTTTGTATTTGTTATGTATATTTAACTTATTATTTACTATGTACATTTAATATATTGATAATATTTTTATTGAGTGTGTATGTGTTGAAGGAGACCTTTTTAGGCTTGTACTGAGGAGAAATTGATTTGATTGGGAAATGAACTGGAGTGGAGAAATGCTTAAGGTAGAAAAATATTCTATGTATAATTTGATGAGTAAAGAACTCATCAGTGGAGAATGGATCTGAAGGGGAAGAAAAGGGAGAAGGCAGATAAGACATGGTAAGAAATCCAGAGAATAAAGTGTGACTGGTTTAAGTCCTTCCCGAAAATGGAAAGTCCCACAAAGAACTAACCAATGAGAGAAAGGGACCAGGAAGCTATTTCAATAGTCTGTGTTGAAGGCCTTCATAATCTCTCCACTTCTTACTTTTCCATTCTTTTTATATAAGTCCATTTACTGTACTCTCCAATTAATGACACTCACCTTCTTCACAACTCTCTACCTCTCAACTCTCTTGATTTTGTTTTTATTGTTTCTTGATTTCTCATGAAATCATTAGTTTCTAGTTGTTCAATTCAGATTTTTAAGGCCTGATTTTCCTGTCAGCTTTTGGGTCTCTTTTTTCATTTGGCCTATTTCTTCTTCCATTGCTTTCACTTCTCTTCCCCAGTTTTGCTATACCTCTCTTAATTGCTTTTTGAAGTCTTTTTTGAGCTCTTCCAGCATCTATATTAAATACATATTTTCCTTTTGGACTTTGTGTATGCTTGCTTTGATTTCACTGTCCCCTTGTGTGTCTGTACCTTGCTCTTTGTCTCCATAAACATTCTTTAAGAGTTAGATGCTTTTTTTGTTGTCTCCTCATTTTTCCTAACTTTTTATAGGTTGTCTATGATTTTCTGGGAGGTTAGGGTACCCTCTTAAGTTTTATTCCTTCCTTGATGCTAATCTTAGCTTTTTTCTGGATTTCTGCCAGTTTAAGTTCTTCCAAAATGGTATTATGGTCTGAAGGGTGAGAGCTATGAAAACCACTTCCCACTGCTTATTTAATTAACCCTTGAGATGCTGATGGTTTAAAGACTTGCCTCAGACTTGGGCAAAAGCTTTTGGCCTTACTCTGAGTTTGATCAGGTGAGGAACTGCTCAAATTCTAGTTTCACACTTAGATGTAAGTTTTTTGTCTCACTGTGTGCTTGATCTAATTTGGCACACAATTTATTGCCCTGTCCTGGAGCTCCACCCTGAGTTTTTGGCAAAAAGATCTAGACACCATTTGGGTCTACCAACTATCCAAAACTGTGATCTATATTCTCACCACAGGCCCAGAGTGTGACTTCTTCAGAAGAAGACTTCTGTCTTCACTCTGGGCCCACACAAATTAGAACACTTCAGCACATAATGCCCTGTACTGGAATTCCAAATTTCACCACAGGTTTAGACTTTTAAGGGGTGTGGTTTGGTTGCACCTCCCAGATATGGTCTCAGGGTCTGAATGTTAGCTTGGGCTTAGGTTCTAAACCTGGAACAGCAGATGTGGGGTGGGAGTGTGTGGCTTGTTCTTGGATTGCTTTTCACTCCTTGCTATAGCCTCTTGCTGACACTGCTCCCCTCTCATCCCAGTGCCCCAGATGTTCTTGGCCTACCTTTTGCATTTTTCTTTTCTTGAAAGTTGTTTCACTTTGTCTCCCTATTGGTTCTTTCTTTCCTGTATTCATTTTGTGGCTTCATGTTAATATTGGTTGGAGAAGATTCTCATGGTGACTCTGAGTTTCTCTGCTTTAATCCCCACCTTGGTTCTGCCCCCAAAGTTGTTTCTCTCTGTTTCCCTGTTGGTTCTTTCATTCCTTTATTCATTTTTTGGCTTTATTTTAAAATTGGTTGGAGGAGATTCTCATGGTGACTCTGAGCTTCTCTGCATTACTCCCCCTATCTTGGCTTTTCCCCCAGAAGTCTCTGCCTCCCAACTCTAATCTATCCCTCAAGCTTGGGATTTTCTTTCCCTTATCCCTTTCTTTTCATTTCCTGGCTTCTTCTAGTTTCCAATTGTAAAATGGAGATTTGAACCCCAGACTTCAATCCCCAGAAGTCCTTGGTACTTCCCAGAATTCCCTATAATCTCACCTGAGTCTCTACCTGGGCAAGATCACAATGAGTATTTAATGGGCTCTCTGCCTCCTAAGTGGCTCTCTTCCATTTGCAAGGATGTAGTAAGTAAGCTAAGGGAGGGGAGTTTGAATGGACTAATCAGCCCGAGGCACATGGTTTTCTTGTTTGTATTTTCTTTATTCCTTGAATTCTAATAACCCTTAATAAACCTCATAATATTTCTATTACTAGAGACTAATTTAATTTTTACAGTTTTGGAAATCACAAGATTTGGATGAGAACTTCTCAATTTATTTTTTAAAGATAACCTAGATAATTTTTTTAAGACATGTTCCTACTTCCAAGGCTTTTCAGCAAAGCTGATTCTTGATGTACTTGCTCCTCCTGACCTTCTTGACCAAGATTGCTCACCTGGTCTCTGCCCTGCCTGCCCAGTTCTTGCTGCCTGTTTCTGCCTCCATTCATCCACTCTGGACCTGCTTGACCCAGATCACTCTCCTGATCCCACCTCTGGCTGGCTCGCCAAAAACTGTAATGTTTATTGGGAAAGGAAATGGGGGGTAGGAAAACCTGGAGAATAATGGGAGATGTGTATGGGTATATGGAGGAGAGAGGGGAGAGAGGGAATATTTCTTGGTGAGGCAAAAGAGAGAGAGATAACCCCTGCTGAGAGGAAGCAACAGGGGTCCAATAAGGACTGTTTCTCCTGAAATGACTGAACTGAAGTTCAGCTCCCTCTATGACCAGAAAAGATAGTCCACTTATCTGACTGCAAATTCAAAGAATATAAAGTTTAATAACCAGTTGGCATTGGAGTTTTTCCTTAGCTTAAGAGTATAAGGCCAGGCCCCAGAGGCTGGCAGAGGGTTCTCCCTCTCCCGTCTACTCCCGGCAGGAAGGAAGTGCTAGTCACAAGACCCAACTGCCACTCCCAGTTGCTCCTTCCCCCACAAACTGTCAGTCTTGTTTCCTTTCCACACACCCCAGCCAAGCCCCAGCTGATCTCCAGTCTCCGAGCCAGATTGCCCTAGGCCAGCCCCAGGACCCAGGCTGCTGGTAGCTGCCCCTTGTGTCTTTGGAATCAAACACCAATTGGTAAAAACAGGGGTGATCTTTCCTTAGGCTACAATTAGCCTCCACAGTGGCAGGGGACCACAGGGTGGGACAATGAGGTGAAGGGAGAGACTTTTCCAAAGAGGAAGTTATTTACAAGCATGGCGTATTTCAAGGAATATCTTTTGAGTGCACTGATTCTGTTATTTATCTCACCTGAGATTCAGGAGAGAATTTCATCTCTCTGCAACACTTTGGCCCAATTTGAGATTACTAAAACCCACCCTCACTATGGGGGAGCTGCTCAGTGCCTCAGTGGCTCAGTGGGTTGAAAGTCAGGCCTAGGGAGGGGAGGTCCTAGGTTCTAATCTGGCCTCAAACACTTCCTGGCTGTGTGACTTGAACCCCATTGCCTACCCCTTACCAATCTTCTGCCTTCTGACAATAGGCATCTAAATGGATTAAAAAAAAAAACAACCAACAACAAACTTGAAAGAGACTGGAGGTTATAATTTAAGGCATTTCAGATTCTAATGTTTTATAAAAAACCTCAGTATTACATTGAATTTTGCTAATTGTTTTATTTAAGATTTAATTTTATTGATTTTAAGTTCATATGTTAATGCATTCAGTACTATTCTGTTACACTGTTCTTTATAAAAACTACTGGGTTTTAACTGCTGTTATATTCTGTTGCTTTTCCCCTATAACTACACTGAACAAATATTATTAAATAAGCCCATATAAAAACAACTTTTTCTATTTTTAACTTAGTAAATTGTCACATAGAGGATAGATGGACTTTATAAAAACTAGTTAAAATTGTAGAACAGCCTTTGGAAAATTTAATGAGCTAAATATCTCAAATTGATTTTAAGGGGTCTTTTAGACATGGTTTTTATATATTTTTTCAACAACTCTGATAAGGTCCATTTTAGTACCTGAAGTGAAATACAATTATAATCCCCACCTCCCACATTTATGAAAATGTGAGTGGATGGGACATCACAGTTTCATACCAAAGGAGCTGGGAAGTTAATCCCAGGGCATAGTACCCCTGACTCCAAAAAGAAGAGCATATCTCTCTCATTTATACTCTTCATCTCACTTTACCCAACATCAACAGTACAGAGGTTTGGGTTTTTCCTAGACTTCTCTGCCAAATTTTTAATGATATCTAGATTTCTTGATGATGTTCTAGACCCAAATAAGTTTTACTTTGTTTAAAAATGTTTGCCAAGGTTGAAACTTTGCTACACCTGAAAAATTTGTGACAAGTATCCATTTTCTTTAAATGTCATACAGCAGACTCATGCAAAAAAAAAAGGATAGTGGGTTTTGTTTGCTATTGTAATTAATTGGGCTATTGAGAATTTTGGGGATATTGATACCTACATATTTGTACTATTCTTCTTTATAAAAAACTGTTTCCTTGTGAAATTCATTTGCTTGTACTCACAGTGGATCATGGCCAGGTATGAAGAGGAAATGGATCTCATTTTGGTGAGAAACCTTGTATTCTATATTTCCTTAGCTGACACAGTGTGTCAATGATTATAAGCTATATTCTTTAATTTAAAAACTTTTATTATTATATTTTGCTTGCATGTGCAATATAATATTTTAGTCTTTTATTTTTTTCTCTCCTTTTTATATTTGAAGCAAATGTCACCAGTATTAAGATTTTCTTTTAACTTTTTGATTTGCAGTAATATAAGTTTAAAATATATTTGCTATAATGTCAATGCATGCCCCCAAAGCTTGAGACTATAAAAATGATGCCGCTAATTGTTTAAAAAAATTATGGGACATTGCTTAATGATTCTGTCTGATTCAAGGACAAGATAATACAAAAAGAGCCATTGCACAGGGCCAAAAAAGCACAAAACTAAACTGCATAGTCCCAATTGAGCACAAGGTCAGAGACCAACCAATCCCAATGAGGTTGATGAAATTTCTATACCAATACAAAGGACTTGAACCAAGTGTGAGACTCGAGGTTGCAACGTTTGACATACATTGAGACATAGGCCTTCCTTGTATCCACACTCTTCATGAAAATGCTTACAGACAAGTATCTCAAATTTGGCTCCTACCTGGCTCCTATAATCTAGTCCCTTTTCTGTCTTTCATAGTGTGGCAACTTTCTGTAGTCCTGGCTACTGACTGGGTAAATGCATCATTGCTTATATCATTTTCAAGGACCTATTATAGATTTATTTTTCCTTTACTTAGAATTTTTTACACATAAGACTTTGATAATCTATATTTCATGAAGAATTTTTTTTATTTTTTGGATGTTTTGCCAATTGATTCATATACCTCATAACTCAGCCATTCATCCCTGAGTGATCCCTGCATTTTTCAATTACCCTCTTCAGGGGAGGAATATAAAATTATTATTATTTTAAATTGCAAAGTTTAAATTCCTTTTGAGAGAGTAATTTTAGGTTAAGAAACATGCTTTCTTTTCGAATCCATAAACTGAACTGTTCGGAGAAGACACCATGAAGATGCCTCCATAGAACACAAGCTGCAGGAGAAGATCAAGAATGAACTTTGGGTGTGGTTGATTGAACATTTATTTGTATGTATACTCTTATGCCACAGGAGATTTCTCCCTAACTGGCTTTTTGCCAATGCACCTAGCAGTCATTGGTTTTGTTCTCTTTTCCTCAAATTATTGTAATTTCAAAGTTGGTATGTTTAAAAGCCCCAGCGAAGAGAATAGTCTTCCTCGGGCCTCGGGGGGGTGTATGTAAAATGGAGATTTGAACCCTAGACTTCCACCCCCAGAAGTTCTTGGTACTTCCCAGAATTCCCTATAATCTCACCTGAGTCTTCACCTGGACGAGATCACAATGAGTATTTAATGGGCTCTCTGCCTCCTACGATGCTCTCTTCCATTTGCAAAGATGTAGTGAGTAAGCTAATCTCAGGGGTTTTGAATGAGCTAATCAGCCCTAGGCATGTGGTTTTCTTGTATGTTTTTTCTTTATTCCTTGATTTCTAATAATCTTTAATAAACCTCATAAAATATAATATTTCTATTACTATAGAAATTATATAGAAACTATTACTATAATTTAATTTTTACACAATGAAGTCCCAATTCCTCAAGGATAATTTTCCTAACTACATGGAGCTCTTGATAAGTAATCAGTCTCTTATTTTCTTCTCTATCTTTATATTTTTGAAGTCATTCTTTCACCTTAGACTTCCTTTAGTCCCTATTTCTTTTAGAAATAAAGGTCCATTTTTAATGCCATAATTTTAACGCAGTTTTTACATGGCTATAGGTCATGAAATATACTCCAGTTTCTTTGAAACTAATAATGATCTCAAAATGAAGAAGAAAGCAATAGATGTGAGTAGGCAGGACCAGAAAATAGGACTTCAAAGAAGGACAGATACCATCATTAAATCTACAGTTTGTTATTGATGAGACTATTTATCTCCTTCAACTTATGGAGGCATTTTCCCCTAGACATGTAGTAAGCAGGCATGTGGATAGGGAGGGGGAAGATAAAGATCTCATCTTACTTGTTCCTTGCAACTTTCTGCCCTGAAGTTACATATTTAGCTTCAAGGCTAAAGAGTTCTCTTGTCTTGATCTATGGCTAGTTGTCACTCACTGTAGACCAGAAAATACATTAAGGGGCTAGATGAAATGAGTCTTTATGTTTGTTTTTCCCAGTTAAGAAGAGGATATCCAGGGGCAAGCATTTATAGACTACTTGTTGGAATTAGACGTTATTAAGGCCCCTTCAAAAAGTACTTTGGCTCATTCTGGGTGGAAAATATTTTTCTTAATCCTAGGCCACATAAAAGTACAGGAAATATCACTCTGTGGATTTACAACAAATTGGAGAAATTAGCAAACTATTTATTGTATATCACTTTGTAGACTTTACAGTGTGGAGGTGGTTTGGCCTTTGCTCTGCAAGTTATAGAGTTGTTTAGACCACTGAACATTTAAATGACTTGCCTGAGCTCATCAAGCCAGCATTTGCCAGAGGTAACATTTACAAACAGGTCCTCATAATTCCATGGAGAGCTCTCTGTAATATGCTACTCTCTAAGTAACACCTATACTCATAACTATTCCTTGACTCTTTTGTTAACTCATGTAGAATCTGAAACTGATTTGAAAATGTTCTATAACTTGCAATATTTGAATAAGAGCACCACCTTGAAGAAAATTATCTAATAAAAAATAAAAAATTCCCAAATGTGGATAATTTGTAGAATTCTTATACATTTTATTGCTTAAGAAATAAATAAATCCATTAGTTGTGAATGTCAAAAAAAAGAAAAAAAATCCTTTTCTGACCTTCTTTAATACAAATGTTTTCCAATTAAGTTATTGTATATATATATATATATATATATATATATATATATATATATATATATATAGTTTTATGTGCCATTCTATGTGTAAAATTTAAATTAATAACTCCAAGTATTATTTTCCATAAAGTTTTTTAATAATCACTTGAAGTAGAAAAAGTAAATAGATAGAAGTTAAAAGCCTATATTTCTAACCTAAGTTTGACCATGTGTGGGCATTCTCTTGCCTGACTTTCACCCAGGCATCTGGGAAGTAGAAGAAGGACAGTGCCACACCAAAACTTTTATCCTCCAATCCCCCCCCCTCCATGTGCATTTACATCCATTTATGCAGCATCCATGCAGCATAAGCATGCAAATGGGATGCTGAGTATGATAAGCCTTGGGGAGTGAGTTCTATCTACATAATCCCCCTGTGATTCTTTGGGAGATGAGCATGTTGAAATCTCCCATATTTACATGCTTAGTCTCCCCAGGAAATCATTTCACATAACCAGCTTATATCTCTAAGAATCTCTTAGTAGAGGTGCATACAATATTCCACTTTCTAAGGGGAAAGTTATATTAATTCAGGAATAAGAGGGAAATAACATAGAAAGAGCAAAACCAATGATTGCTAGGCATATTGGCAAAAAGCCAATCAGGGGACAGTCCCCTTTGGCATAAGAGTTTACATTTAGAGTATATAAGTTCACCCCTCCATCAGTTCAATTCACTACATCCCAAAGTTCATTCAAGATCTTTTGATGCAGTGTTTGGTTCTGTAGGCATCTTTATGGGATTTTCTCCAAATAGCTCACTCTTTTGATTCGGGGAGTTAGCAAGTTTCTTTTCCTGAAATTGCTCTAAAGATTTTTTTTAAATCTTGAATTTTACAAATATTATACATATGTATATCTTGTTTGCATATTATCATCCTTCCCCCCTGCCCTTTACATGATGAGATCTTTGAGGGCAAGGACTACTCTACCTTCTCTTTGTATGCCCAGTACTTGGAACAGTGAGAGGCACATGATAGATTTTTAATAAATGCTTATTCTTTTTTGTTGTAGGAGGGACAGACGGAAAGCAAATCTTGATTTTCATTTGATTCTTCCATTGGAGTGTAACTATGCAATATATAAAATAAATAGCTCATAAAATATACCCCTAAATTCTTCTTTTAATCATCAAGTTAAGACATAGAGCACTGCCTTATAAAGCTACTTTGAGCTTCCTCTCTTTCTTTGACAAAATGGGGGAGTATTTTACAATAATATATCTTTATCTAAGTGTAACAAAAACCTTGCACAATGTATGGAAGTTCTGTGTTTGGGGGGCAGGAATAAGCTATCTGTGCAAATATAGGGGAGGAAAAAGAGGAAGAAAGAAGATACCCTTAGTTTGTTGTCATAGCTAAGGGGAAAAACAAGGCCACTATTGCTTCTCTGCCATCTATCAGGTTTCCTTGAATAACTTCTACTTTTTCTGCCCCTTATATATTTTAGTGGAAGCCAAACTTTATTCTAGGGCAACATCTCATACTGCTTTGTTCCAAACCTCACAAAGCCTCAATTATAAAATTCCTCTACACTTGGAGCTTTCTCATTAGACACTGAGAAGCTTAGGAGTATATAAAGAATTTTATGTTTAACTTAAGTCTATTGGCACAAGATGGACATCATCTTTATTATGCCAATGTGTACCAATTGCCAAAATGGGCATATTGTTAAGAACAAGATGAATTGTGTTGAAGTAAGATGGAAGTAAACATTATACATTACATTTTGGGTGAAGAGATCGTAGAACTTGCTAAGAGTCCCAGAGGTTGGAGAGCTTCTTGGAACAATAAGCATTTAAACTAGGCATTTGTCAAAGATAGAAATGGATAGAAGATAGGAGAGAAGAGAATTCAGGGAGAATGGCATGAGAAAGAATTTTAGAGGTAAGAAAGCATATAAGTTATGTTCAAGAAAGGGCAGATACTCCCTTGCTCCCAAGTGACCTTTTGGTTAATACTGGTTTTTCCCTATATTTCTTGCCTTATCTTAAAGCTAAAACCTAAATTATAAGGATTCTTAATGTGGGTTCCACAACTGACTAGATTTTAGGGATTTTATGAAATTGGATTGAAAAAGAACTATATCTTTATTTCAATGTCATGCTGTTAAAATTCTATATAGTTTATTGTAGGTTCTTAAAAATATTATGCTGTGAAAGTATCCATAGGCTTCACTAGAAATAGTTACAGAATACAGAAAAGGTTAAGAATCCCTGAATTAGAAAAATCAGAATTCAAATCCAAGTTCTCTGACTCTAAAAGCCAGTGTTCTTTTTACCACCCTTAAAAGTAATTTCTGGAAAAATAAATTTAGAATTTTAAAAGTGTGCCAGGGTAATTGAATAATATGAAGCTCTTCTTGTAGTAAGTGGCCTGCATATTGTTTAGGTCTTTAAGTTCCCTCATTCCATAATGAAGTTTATTTCTGCATTTAAGATCATGTGATTGACTGTAATGGAAAGAAAGAGACAAAGTAAAGTGAAAAAAGGATAAATCTCAGAGCAATGGTCTTGGGTACAAAAGAAAGCTCAACTGGGCGGGCAGTCAAAAATAGTTTGTGTACTTATAATCTGCCAGGAAATGTGCAAAGTGCTAGGGAATGTAAACAAAGGCAGAAGCACAATTTGAGTCCTCAAGGAACCTACAATCTAATGGAGGATGATGACATTACAGCAACTATGTACAAACAAGATATATTCACAAGAGTTAAGAAAAAACAGTAAATGAAAATCAGTCTCAGAGGGAAGGCATTAGGAGTTGGTGCATGTGGGATGAGGAAAGACCTTTTTCAGAACATTGATATCCTTCATTTTAATCATTGGTTGTAGCATAGAGGAAGAACCCCATATCTCTCTAGGGGCTCAGACAATACACCATATTCCATTTCATCCCCAACTCATTTTAGAAGAGTCACTTTAAGGACTAAGGTTTAATTCCAACATGTCTGACAGGGTTTCAAATCTATTCATATATATCCTCTCACCCTTAATTTCCTCCCTTGACTGTGGCAGCTCACACACTTACCAACATTACAGCAATTTTCCTTTCACTAAAAATCTCCCTTAAGTGTCTACTTATGAAGCTCTTTGTTTGATGTGGTTGACATGTTAATAGGGGCAGCACTGGGCTCTCTGTAGCAATGAACATGGAAAGCTTCAGAAATCTTGAGATAAACTGGCAGGGGTATTCCATATTCTTAATCCCATTGTTGATTCTTAAATGGCAAACAAAAGGATTCAGAGGGATAATTTAAAGGTTTTGAATAGCAGAGGCCAATGCAAGTTAGCATGGAAAAGAACAGGTAAACCAGTTATTGTAAATTTATTGCAAACTTCAGAAACTGTTGGAGATACTAGCTGACTGATCCTCAATCCTTTTCTGATATTACTCACAGTGTTTCTTTGGGGATTTATTCATTCTGTTCTTTTAATAAATGCCTAATGGGCTTCTAATATGTTCACAAATCTGTACTAGTGCTGTGAGATATACAAAGAGATGTGCGCTTTGAAGCCTCCTGTCGGAGTGCTGACCATCTGGTCTATGAAATGAGGTACATAACTATGATCCAAGTAAATAATAATAATATAAATTGTACTGTCATTTCCTGAATGGTCAAATAGTGCTACTAGATAGAGATAATAAGGAAAAAAAATCAGAAGCAAGAGTTGCCTCAGAAAAGAAGGTATGGAGGAGCTGATTGGTGTCCAGACTAGTACAATGACAGTTCCATTTAAGCATCTAGCTAAGATTAGGGATCTCAGCAAAAATGGAAAAGTAAGAGGAACTAATTCAGCCCACCTAAATCTCACAAGTTCAATGAAGAGCATTAGCCAGAGTAGTGAGGAAATCCATGGAGGAGTCACAATGAGCTATTTTCTAGCCCATATTAGCATGCAGATAGTTAGAGGTGTCAAACACTGAAGAAGGGACACAACCAGAAAGGCTACCACAAAGACATCTGGAACTTGCATCAGACTGGTCCTGCAGTGGACCCGAGATTATATATCTTGCAGAGTTAGGGAATAGAAATGAATAAGAAGTTGGATCGCTTTTATCCTGAAGTCAGGTTATTTATCAGGGAAAGAAACAGGGTCTGGAACTAGAGTAGTCAGAACTATATATTATGTAAAAAGAGAGAAATTGAACAGTATTGTTCCACATGACAAACAGAAAGAAATTAATCTAGCATCCTAGTGTTTAGAACCTGTGGAAGAGGCATGAAGGAAGAGAGAATTTCATGCATGCAAGACAGAGAGTAAAGGACTTCAGATGTCAATCAAGAAAGAACATTCCAAATGAAAAGTTCCTAGGAAAGTCAGTTGGAGCCTGGCCAGGAGATGAACTGAGAGACTGTTTTGGTTTCTGACCAAGGGAGAGGGAGACTGGCTTTTTCCTGACCTAGGCTGAGGATGTGGTGTAGCTGATGTTGGTGATTGATTGTTATATACTGGACTGATTAGAAGAAGACAAAAGAAAATCAATTGTCTTTCATATCTCTTTGACAGACTTTGTGTCACAGCTGTGACAGGACTGACATTTCCCAAAATCCTTCTAACTCTCCTTATAGACTAGGGACAACCCTATCTCTCTCATCTCATCTTACCTCAGTCCTCCATCCTGTTGTCCCCAATAAATCCCCTTACTTGATAAAGGAAGAGAAAAGAGTGTTTCCTCATAAACCTCAGAATCCACTCATGGGGGAGGAGTGAAGTTAAAGGCTTCAGAAAAGGGTGGTATTGAGGGAGGAGGAGAGTAGGAAAAATATTAATCTATTAAGCCATCAGTAGTGATCAATAGGCAATCCCAGAATATCTCTCTCTAATAGTATCTCTCTCTTCTTCAGAAGTACCTCTATCTCCATAACAACTAGGCACTCACAAGTTTTCCCTAGTATCTCTCTAGTCACAAGCCAGAGTGTACCCATTTATCACACCCAGAAATCTCTATTACAGCTAGGCACCCTCAGGTTCCCCTAGTATCTCTCTAGTCAGCCAGAGTCCGTAATTTATTGTAACTAGAAATATTCTCCACAGATTATCTATTTCTAATACAAGCCCAAAGACTTCAGATACTAAGGTAAGGACTCATTATTAAACAAAAATTACTAGGATTACTGAAAAGCAGTCATGTAGAAATTAGGCATAGCCTTTCATACCATACAAGGTAAGCATCAAAAGATATCTAATTTACATATAATAGGTAACAATCTAATAGAGTGGTGGCAAACATTTTAAAGATGGAGTACCAGATCCTGCCTCCACCCCCCTATCAAGTGCTATGCCTTCCCCCCCCCCAGACCTTGGGCTGCCCCCCACACCCCTAATCCTATTTAGGGAAGGAAGGATGTGCTCCCATTAGCCTGCAGGCAAGAGGGTGGGTGATGGGAGGTGTGTATGGAGAGGAGGAGGAGAATGGCCCCAGTGCTCCACTCCTCCAGCTCTGTGCCATACCTTGAGCTATGCTTCCTTTCAATACTAGCTCCTCTCCAACCCCACCATGGGAATTACCTTCATCACAGACTCAATAAGCTGCTATCTGCACTGTACCCTCATGCAGCATGTGAGTCACTCCCCTACCAGTACATCTCCCCAAAGAGGAAAGGGAGGAAGTGTTCCCACTGAGCTGCTGGGCAGAGGGGTGAGTGAAGTGAGGAATATCCTCAGGTACATGGAGAGGGGGAGGATAACAGCTCTGCCCCAAGTCCCTTTTGCTTTCTAGTAAAAAAAATGACTGCAGATATGCCCAAAGAGAGGGTACTCTGCATGGCCTTTTGGGCACATATGCCATCAGTTTGCCATCACTGATATAATATATTATAATGGAGCAAGGAAGAAATTACTTCTTCCTTGGAAGAATTCATAACCAAATGAGGAACAAAAGAAAAATGAAAATTTTTGATTACATAAAACTAAAAAGTTTTGTACAAACAAAACTAATACAGTTAAAATGAAAGGGAAGCAGGTAATTGGGAGTGTAATATAACTGCAATATGAAGGCAGGAAGAGAATGGAATTTTCCCTCCCTGCTGAGTGAGGACCAGAGTGAGGTAAAGATGGAGTTGAGTCAAGGAGAGAGAGAGAGAGAGAGAGAGAGAGAGAGAGAGAGAGAGAGAGAGAGAGAGAGAGAGAGAGAGAGAGAGAGAGAGAGAGAGAATGAATTGTCTTTCCTCTTAGCTTTCCCTGACAACCCCACTCTGATTGCCTTTCCAGACCTTAACTTCTGTTCCCTCATTGACCTTGACTAAACAAGCTTGATACAGTTAGCTTCCCTCTTTCTGGGGAGAGAGATGTCACCTCTCTCTCCCCCAACTTCAAGTCTCTCTCTAGATGTAACAGTTAGTCACTTGTTCTTATTAATCTGTTCATTCTAAGGGAACAAGGTAAGGGATAGTTTAGGAATGAGGCAGAAGGGAAGAGGGAGCAGGGGATCCCTAAACTAACTGAAACCCCATTCTTCCAAAACGTTGGCAAATCAGGCTCTGTTGGTCTGACCTCCCTAGGGTCAGTTAGAAGAAGCCCTGGTTCTCCAACTGCTTTGGCAATAGTAACCAATCCAGGACTTTAGGAGATCTGGAGGAAATCTTTCTTCTAGTGAACAGCTTCCAGTCCTATTCACTTGTTTGTCTTCTTGGGGTATTGGAGCAAGCTTTCACAGGAGGAGATAGGTGCTGATAGCTTCTCAGAGAGGAAATGAATCTTTCCAACTGTCCAGTTCAGCTTATTTCCTCTCCTTTCCCCAGAATTCTCTCTCCTTCCTGCCCTTCCCCTGTTCCTACAGAATTCTCTAGCTTGTCAGATCTGCTTCTCTCTGTTCTGCTGGCAGATTAAGCCCAGTTCCTTTCTTACAGGATGCAGTAATCTTTGTAGTCCATTTCTCTGACAAAATTTTTATTTCTAAAATACATAAATAACTAATTCATATTAGCAAGAATAAGAGGTAATCCATAATTAATAAATGGTCAAAGGCCAGTTTTCAAGGAAAAAAATTTATATCAACCTGGATCCAGAAAATAATATTCAAAGTCAATAATAATATGCAAATTAAAGGAACCATAAGGATCCATCTCACACTAAACAAATTGGAAAAGATAAAAAAATGTAAGTGAAAAATGATGATCACTTCAAGAAAATAGGTACATGATTACAATGTTGATGGAGATATAAATTGGTTTAGCTATTCTGGAAATTTATAACCATATTCTAAAACTTGCTATTATTTTTGTGCTACTAATTTACTTTTTGTGCATATTCTAAAATGTCAAAGGAAGAGGAAAAGTAACTGCATATACAAAAATATAGCAATTCTTTTTGTATTGGTATAGAACTAAAAACTAAGGGAGTCTCCATAAATTGGGGGAATGATAGAACAAATGAGTGTACATGAATAATATGAAATCCTCTTTTTGCTATAACAAATCATGATTTAGAAATACATGGGAATATTTATATCATATGAAATGATGCCGAATTAAGTGAGCAGAAGCAGAAGAATTTAATAATAATACTGTAAAAGAAAATAATCTTGAAACTCTTAAGCTCTCTCATCAAACAAAACAACCATTACTCTGGAGGACTGCTGATGAAGCCCACTATCCACCTCTTGATAGTTGACAGACTCAAGAAAGAGAAGGACATTTATATTTTTTTGACATGGTCAATGTCAGAATTTGTTTTTCTTGATTATGCATATTTGTTATAGGATTTTTCCCTGAGTTAGAGTAGTGGGATGAGGAAGTAATAAATTTATTTTTTTAAGATGGAGTTTTATTTTAAAGAAAAAAAGATCAAGGAAATCTTTATGGCAGAAGCATTTTAGCTTAACTTTAGAAGAGAAGGAATGAAATGGGAAATATCAGGGAGGGAATTCTGGGATTTTAAAGGGAATAGCACTCCTGTTCCATAATTTCAACCCAGGTCTTTTTTGAGTCCAAATCCTGCGCATTTGTTATACTATGCTGACTATCTAAAATATAGAGAATTATTATGGAATTTGACTCATTATATGTGTGTACATGAATTCTGCTTTGTACAAATTCAAGTGCATTATAAACTATTATAATCTAGGGACCTTGTTTTGTAGGTTAGGTTAAGATCATGAAGGGTTGTGATTGCCAGGTTTAAGATATTGGACTTCGTTCTCTAATGCCTAGCTGTAAGGAAGCTATTGAAACTTTTTGAACAGGGAGGACACATGATTAAAGACATATAATGAGATGATTAACCTTGAATTAGTCTGCAAAATGGATTAGGAAATTCTGACCATCTCAAGTTGGATTATAGCTTTAGAATTGGAAAAGACTTTAAAAGTCAATGAACATAGTTCCCTCATTTTATTAAGGAGAAAAATAAGACCAAAAGATTTGCCCACATTGCAAACAAAGTAAATAGCAGAGTTAGGATTTGACTTCATATCACCACTTTTCCCATAATATCACCATAGTTTTCCTCGTTGTCAACAAATCATTAAAAGCTAAAATACCCTCGGTCAGTAGAATTCAACTTTCCTTAGGTACAATCACACATAAGAAAGCCTTGATAGAGTACCAATGACATAAGTCAGTGGAGTAGAACACACACACTCACACACACACACACACACACACACACACACACACACACACATATATATACAAGAGGAGTAATAAGATAGGGAACTTAAAATCATCCACACCTATGAGTCACCATTATGTCTGATAAATACAAAGCACTTCCACTTGAAATCATTTTCTTTCCACACTCATGGGATTAGTATTTCCCTTCATTTAGCACATGATTATCAGCAGAAATTTTATCTTATGCCAGAATTTTTATGCTGGCTGATACTTGGGACTTGATAGATGCAATGAGCACAGTACTCATTTGATACAGAAAATTCCTATGTCAACAAGACATTTTCAACTCATTTTCCTGACTGTGATCACATAATGATTTTGGTTTGATGGGCCTTTAAAATAAAGAAAACTTTATTTTGCTCTTGTTAACTAGATATATTTCTTTTTTTGCTTGTTTTTTAAAAGAAATTATATAAGAAGACCCAGAACAGTATTTGTCCCAATTCTAGACCTTCTGAAGCCCTGAAGTTAATATAAGTGGTTATTGTCAATTTAAAAAATCCATCTTCATTTAGGAAAGAGAGGACAAAATGGTGATTATTAGTATAAATGTATTTCAGGCAGAAAAAAGACATAAACCCAGAATGTATATACACATACATATGTATATATGTGTGTGTGTGTGTGTGTGTGTGTGTGTGTGGGTGTGTGTGTGTGTGTGTAAATCCAGGAAAACAATGGAAGTTAAAGTTTTTTGAAAATGTATATGCAGTCCTGGTGATTTTTGGAATGAGCCAATCACCAGTTATCATGATAAGGATGAACAAAAGAGTCGGCAGCATTTCTTTGGTGTTTAGAGATTACTCTTAATGGATTCATTTGTCATTATAGCTCTTTCTGTCTACATGTTCCTCCCCCTCCCTCTGAATGAAGGGACCTTATATAACCAGATTGCATCAAGAGCTCATCCAAATCAAATGAATTTATTGGTTTTCGTCCAAATGTTTTAGCATTATATAAACAGAACCAAACTATTTTAAATGTGTCAAGGACTAAGGATAACTGAAAACTACAGCTAGGTGGGAAATGACCAATCCAACATACTTTCTACCCTATTGAAATGGACATAGAATGGCAGGTCTTCTGTATTTGAGTTTTTTTAAGTTCACCACTGTCCTTTATGCAAGATGACTCAGATGCCATACTTGTAATAAATACCCAAATAAAAGTTTCTTTCCATATGGAGAAGTCACATCAGAAAGTTTTGCTTGATTCTACATGCTTTCAGAGTGCTGTCATCCATGGCAGAGATACAAATGTTTAATAAGATATTTAATGAAAGTACCAAATATGAATCAGCTATTTACAAAAAGATCTTCTATTATTAACTTAGGCATAAGAAGGATCATGAACTTGAAGTTACAGAAACTAAATTTGTATCCAAGTTCTAATGCTTATTACCTGTATAAGCTTGGATAAATTACTTCATTTCTCTGGGTTTTATTTTCCTTGTTCATAAAGTGAGAGGGTTGGAATATGTACTCCCCCAAAGATGAGGTATACAACTGTGATATTATGATCCCATAGACTTGTAATGGTATAGTCAATAGAGAGCTAGATTTGAAGTAAGGAAGAACTGAGTTTGAATCACATTTCAAATACTTATTAGCTGGATGACTAAGTCACTTAAGGTCTTTGATTCAACTTTTTCAGCCGTAAAATTGGGATAATAATTACTCTGACCTCAAATCCTTACAAGGATGACATTGGAGAATTATATGGCTATCTTTGCAAATTTTAAAATTCTTTACAAATATTAGTTCATATAATGATCATGTGAATTATGAAATCCTCTATCTGAAAATGAATTCATATTATTCAACTTTTCTCTGTATCCTAGTCCTCCTAAATGTATTCATTTTCACTGTTATTTTTAACTCCTCTGTATCTTTCTTTCCATACCTTGGTGCTCTCACAGGTCATCACTGGTGTACATATTCACTTTCCTCTCTTTGCAGGCTTGGCTTTATAGTTATCCAATTCAATTTTAAAGTATCCAATACTTTTCAATGACTTTCCCCTTTTGTTGCCATTGTTTCTACCTTGCCCAAATTACAACCTTGAAAAATCAAACCATCTATTTCATGTTTTGCTGATTTTTGCTGGAGGAATTAATATAATCAGCTCCATTTCTTAGGAAAGAAGTTTTCCTAGTCTCCCTATCCCATCTCTTGATGTCTTTCATAGTTTGCTTCAAGATTATTATTAATTTATTTCATCTTTTTCTATTACAAGATAATGAATCTCTCTCCTTATTTAGGATTCAATTATCTTTCTCATAGAGGCATAGTGTAATAAGCAAACTAGGAAAACAGTATATACAAGTACTATGATAACATAAATGGAAAATGGAAAGAACAAAACAGTTGAAATTGAATGCTGCAATACTGAATTGAACAAACAGCCCCAAAGTAAAGATATGAAAAGATAGCTTCCCATGTTCTTTTCTTTAAAAAATAATTTTAAACATTAATTTTTTTAAATGAGTTCCAATTTCTCTACCTTCCTCTCACTCCTTCCTCACCTATTGTGAAGTCAAGAAATATAATATCAGTTATACTTGCGAAATCATGGAAAACATATGTCCATGTTAGTCACATTGCAAAAAACAAACCAAGAAAAAGTGAAAAAAATATGCTTCAATCTGCATTCAGACTACATAAGTTCTTTCCCTAGAATTAGACAGAATTTCTGATCATAATTCCATTCAGATCGTCTTGGATCATTGTATTAATTAGAATAGTTATTCACAGTTGATCAATGAATAATGTTACTGTTACGATATGTAATGATTTCCTAGTTCTGCTTACTTAATTTGTATCAGTTCACATTTTCTCAGGTTCTTTTCTGAAACCATCCAGCATGTCACTTCTAACAATACAATAATATTCTATCACAATTATATACCACAACTCATTCAGACAGTCTCCATTTGATGGACACACTTCAATTTCTAATTCTTTACCACACAAACAGATTTGCTATGAATATTTTTGTACATATATGTACTTATCCTTTTCTAAAAAAATCTCTTTGGGTAAAGGGAGTAGTGCTGGGTGATTATTTTTAATCTTTTCCCATCATTGAGGCCATTTTGAAGACTGAGAAATAGTATGTGAGTGGGGAAAAGGGGTTGGGGAACATAACCACTGCCTCCATCTAATCAAGTTTGCACATCAACAGAGACTTATGGCTTCCAGGGGAAAAAAATAAAAGAATAAATATTTGAGAGAGGCAGGGGGTGGGGGAATAGAAAATGGGTAGAGGGGGAAATGTACGTGGTGTTTGTTTGTTTGTTTTTGGTGGAGTGGAGAAGAGTATTAAATTCCTACATGAGATTGTATAACCTTCTTTTCTTTAAAGATAATAATTAGTAAGGGGTGGTTGTCTCAGCTTAGGTAGGCAGGAAAACAAGTCCTTTGTCTTCTAGGTGTATGGGCATCTTTATATTTTCCCTTGTATTAGAGGGGGAAACCAGAAGATAGTTAGTAGGTTATGTGAACCAGTGGGGATTGCTCAACTTTAGTAATGAACCTTCTTGCCATTCATCCATCCTCTTTTCACCCAAAGCAGAGTAGTATTTTTATATTTAAATGTAAAAACAAACAAAAAAATACATGGTGTTTGTATGCTGGGGAGGGGGGGTTATATAGAACAGGATTAAAAACTGGCCCTTAAGCCAAGGAAAGACAGAGGTAGGTGGCAAGGGGGGTGGTCAGAAGTAGGAAACAAGGAGTGCTAGAAGGAATTGGGGCAAAAAAGCCATCTTTGGTTGCTAGCCATCTTTTAGGCTTGTGATTGAGTTTCTTGACCATCTTCTTTCCCATCCATATACAAAGCAGCAGGAACCACCTGGTGGCTGTAATTTTAACAACCACATATTGAATGAAGAGCACATAAGTTGGGGGGGGGGGGTTGGTGGTAAAAAGTGAGCTGGCTTGTCAACTTAACCATATTAAGGGGGTGGGGTTGTGGGTGTTTATTTTCTGGTGGAAGTAGCATGTCACTAAAGCAGGCATTTTGATATATTTTTAAAAATCCTTTATAAAAAGGCAAAAACAGTTTTAGGTTTTAATAATGTTTATAGGTTTTCTAAGTTGTACAGTTTTTCAGAGTTGCATGCATGTTTTCCGCAGTGCACTCAAATGGTCCCCTTGCCTAACTGCTGTGAGGTTGGGGGATGACAATATTGTGTTCAGACATTTGTGATTTTGTTTTCTGGTATCTTTTCTGAGTGCTAAATCTTCCTTGCCTTTTTTGTCAAAAAGATTTCTTAATAGTTTTTTTTTTCTTTTTAATAAAAACAACAGAAAAATAAAAAAATTAAATTAAAATTAAAATAATAATCTCTTTGGAATACAGACATAGCAGTGGTACTGATGAGTTAAAGGATATATTCCTTATTTATAGCCCTCCAGGCATAGATCTAAATTGTTTCCCAGAATGATTATATAAGTTCACAACTACACCAGCAGGGTGTTAGTGTCCCAATTTTTCATATTTCCTCCAACATTTGTCAATTTTCCCTGACTGTCATATTAGCCAGTCTGAAAAATATGTGGTTGTACTTCAGAGTTGTTGTAATTTGCATTTTTGGTAAGAATAGAGATAGCTTTGATTTCTTCATCTGAAAACTGACTGTTCATGTCTTTTGATAATTTATCAGTTGGGGAATGACTCATACTCTTATAAAATTGATTCAGTCCTCTATATATTTGAAGAATGAGAATTTTAGCAGAAGAACTTGCTATAACTCCCTCCTCTACCACACACTTTTCCTGCTTTCTTTCTAATCTTGGCTGCATTGATTTTATTTGTTTAAAAACTTTAATTAAATGTAAACAAAATTACCCATTTTTACATCACATTGTCTTCTCTATCTATAATTTGGTTATAAATTAATCCCTTATTAATGGATACAAGAGATAAAATCTTCCACGATCCCTCAATTTGCTTATATTATCAACCTTTATGTCTAAATCATATACCCATTTTATCATTTCCTGATATGAGAAGTTGGTCTATACTTAGTTTCTGCCAAAATGCTTTTTAGCTTTCGTGATAGAGAAATGATCCAGAGACTTTGAAGGGCAGAGCCTGGAAGATATGCCAAGGTTTGCATCCACAAGGGGAGGGTGGATGGTGAAGGAGGCTTGGAATCTTGAGAGAAGAGAGATTCCAGGTGGGAGACAGTAAGTCTGATTCAGAGATTTCTCTCCTGAGCTTTTCAAGTCCCTCATTGATCCTAACCACCATTTCTCCCAAAATACAAAAAAATTGTGCCATAACCTGAGAAGAATAAGAAGAGCACAAGAAGATCTCACACAGCTCCTGTGACACCCTGGGTCTGGACATTGGCTCTGCTGTGATATAGACCAGGGGTCACCAAACTCTGAGCCTCTTAGAGACCAGCCTGGCAAGCCTGGGTCTCTCAACTTTTGGGGGGGAGATAGTTTTATATAGATAAGGACCTTCCTCACCCTCTTTCCTATGAAATCCAGCCTGCAGATATCTTGATTATCTTACCCCTAACTACCATTTGTTAGAATAAAAGTTGTCAGTTATCCTAAATTGACTTTCTTGTCATATTGAAGGGGGAGAGAGCAGATTTCTCACTCTTTCCCTAAGGAAAAAGGTTCACCGATTTCATCAGTTATTAGAGGGGAATAAAGGCAGAGTTAGTGTAGAGACATACTTGAAGAAGACTGAAGGGGAATCCATCTCGCCCTCCTTCTACTTTCTGGGATTATCTACCTTTCCTCCATTATACCCAACAATTATTGGTTTTTTTATTTCAGGTAAAGGGGAGAGAAGAAGTTGTATGAGAAAACATTGAAAAGGAACTATTCCCCAAGATTCCTTTCTCACCCTCAACTCCTGATGCTAAGGTTCTGCTTAGTAATTTGCTGCCAGTGTCAGAGAATGTTATCACATTGAAGCAGAGCTGATGATGCCAGATTTAGCAATGGTAATATATTACCACTGAACCTGTCATCTTTGAAAAGCATAAGGATGGAGCCCTGTTATTTATTTATTATATTTCTGAAGAGAGGCGAGTGATAATATCTGTCTGGTTTTCTACTTATATGTGTATATATGGATATAAGTTTATCTGAATATATGCATCTATCATCTATTCACATATCTATGTATGTCTGAATCTACCATTTCTCTTTCTGTCCATTTATCTATCTTTGTTTCTCTGAATTCTTTCTATATAATCCATTTTAAATCACAGCAAATTATATTTACCTACTTACCCATATTTGTTAGCAAGGGATTCTACTGTGTTTCTGAGTCATGTTTCTCTTTTTTTTAGGCCTAGGAATGTCAACTGGCAGAATTCCTGTTCAGTTTACAATGGCTCAGACAAAAAGTATAATCTATGACTCAACTTGTTAGCAAAATGACCGTGTAAACCTGACACCCAGTGCTATTTTACATAATCTTCTTTGCTAGAAAAGCAGCATCCTGTATTTCTTAGCAAACATCCAGTGACCTTTATCTATGCTTGGGATAATAGTATTAACTGTCTCCAGTGTATTGAAAATGCAAAAGCCAACACATTCTCAAGTTCTATATAGTTTCTATGGTTTATAAGTTTCCTTAGCAAATAGAATCACTGATTTTCAAAACTGTAAAGAACTATATATGAATCCCAGTCCTTTTCTTTTTTCTTTTTTCATTTTATAGATCCAGAAACTGAGGCTTAGAGTATTGTGTTATTTATCTATGGTTGCATACCTTTTAATGGCAGATGGAAAATAAGAACTCATGTCTTTGGTTTCCTAGTTCAGTCCACAATGCTATATATGTCACTCTATTTTTTATTTTTCAAAATGAATGTTTTTTGGAAACTTTTGAAGAAAGTGAATGTCTTTGTAAAAGTCATCCATTTCATAAATGCTGCTATTTATTCTCAACTCATATTCATATATTTCTTTTGATTATTAATATTGTCTTGTTTACTCATGAATTCTTCCCTTATTCATAAGTCTGACAGATGAACTTTTAGAGGTTCTCCTAATTTGTTTATGGTATCACCCCTTCTTTCTCTATAGACCAAGGATTTATTTTGCTTTGGGTGTGAGATGCGGGTCTTTGCTTAGTTTCTGCCATATTATTTTTCAGTTTGTCTAGTAGTTTTTCTCAAATAGTTAATTGTTTCCCCAATATAGTGGATCTTTGGTATTATCGAACACTAAGTTTGTATAATCATTAACTACCATATGTTAATTAGCTAACCTATTCCATTGATGCACTATAAAATTTTTTAACCAGATGGTTTTGATGATTATCTCTTTATAGTATAGTTTAAGATCTGGTATGGAAAGACCTCCTTCCTACATGTTTTTTTTTTTCATTATTCTAGACCATTTGTTCTTCCAGATGAATTTATTTATTATTTTTTCTAGTCCTAGAAAATTATTTTTGAATAGTTTGATTGGTATAGCACTGAATAGGTAAATTAATTTATGTAGATAATTGTCATTTTTCTCATATTAACTTGGCATATCCATGGGCCATTAGTATTTTTCTAATAATTTAGATGTCTGACTTCATCTATGTGAAAAATGTTTTATAATTGTGTTCATATAATTGCTGGGTTTGTTTTGACAAGTATCCTCCCAGATAATATTGTCTACAGTTATTTTAAATGGAATTTCTTTTTCTATGTTTTGCTGTTGAACTTTGGTGTTAAATATAAATACTGATGATCTATGTGTTTTATATTGTATCTTGAGCATTGCTAAAGTTGTTCATTATTTTCATTATTTTTTTTTGTTAATTTTCTGGGGGTACTCTATACTATAAAAATATCTGAGAAGAGTGATAACTTTGTTTTGTCATTGCTTATTTTAATTTCTTTAATGTCTTTTTTTTCTGCTCTTATTACCATAGCTAGGATTTCTAGTACAATATTAAACTATAGTAGTGATAATGAGTATCCTTAATTCACCCCTAATCTCATTGAGGAGAGTTTTAGTTTATCCCCCTTAAAGATAACCCTTGATGATGGTTTTTTATAGATGCCCTTTATCACTTTAAGGAAAGTTCTTTTTCCATTTTTCCAGTGTTTTCTAATGAGGAATGGGTGTTTTATTTTGTCAAAAGCTTTTTCTGTATCTATCTAATCATATTGTTTCTGTTGTTTTTGTTATTGATAAGGTTGATTATATGGGTATTTCTCCCAATATTGAATCATCCTTGCAGTTCTATTATAAAGCCTATCTGGTAATGGTAGAAAATCCTTTTGATATAATGCTTTAATTTTTTTTGCTAGTATTTTATTAAATGTTTTGCTTTAATATTAATTGATGGAATTGGTTTATAGTTATCTTTATCTATTTTAGTTCTTCCTGGTTTAGGTATTAGTACCATGGTTGTGGAACAAAAGAAATTTGGAAGAATTCCTTATTTCATTATTTTTCCAAATAGTTTATGTAGTATTGGAGTTAATTTTTCTTTGGAGGTTTGGTATAGTTCACTTGTTAATTCATCTGGCCACAGGTCCTTTTTCCTAGCAAATTCATGATGGTTTGCTCAATTTGTTTTTCTGTGATGGGATTGTTTAAATATTCTATTTTCTTTTTTGTTCATTTGGAATGTTTATATTTTTTTATAAATATTCAGCTTAGATTATCAGATTTATTGGCATATAGTTGGGCAAAATATTTCCCAACAATTGTTTTAATTTCTTAATTGCTTATGATTTCACCTTTTTCAATTTTGGTATTAACAATTTGGTTTTCTTCTCCCTTTCTAAAATCAAATTAACTAATGGTTAATGAGTTTAATTTATTCATGAAACTATCCCTTTTCTATTTTATTAGTTTGGTGTTCTTACTTTCCATTTTATTTAACTCTCCTTTGATTTTCAGAATTTCCAATTAATTGTTTAATTAGGAATATTTAAGTTTGTTCTTTTTCTCAATTAAAAAAAAGTCTATGCCCAATTCACTTATATGTTCTTTCTCTATGTTACTGATATAAGTATTTAGAGATATAAATTACCTCTAAGCATAATTTTAGTTTGGGCCTATAAATTCTATGTGAAGGGAATCCTTTCTTAGTGTCACTTATGGAGTCTTGCATACTTCCCTGTGTTCCTGGAGCCCATGTGGCAATTAGATTAGATTATTTTACTCTATCTTCTTAAATTTATTTCTGATCTTTTACCTATCCAAGTGATTCTAATAAATTAATTAAATTTAAAGTCAGTCTTAGAAATCGAATTCTTACAATTCTGATATGTTGTCTCCTCCGGATCATTCTCTTTAATGAATTCATTAATTATTTTTGTGATTTATTCTTGGGCCCGTTTCTTTTTTTTAGGATAATATTATTTGATTTTTCAATTAATTTTTAGCCTTTCTTTCTGCTGCTCTGTGTTGAATGTATTTTTATAACATTATGGTGTGAAAAGGCTGCATTTGATATTTCTAATTCTCCAAATAGGGTTGTGATGTTTTTGTGCCCTATTAGAAAGACAGTTTTTGTCAAAATGACAGGTATTTCTGAGAAAAAAGAATGTCCTTTTCTTTTCCCATTCAATTTTTTCCTAGGGGTCTATCATATGTAATTTTTCTAAAATCTATTTGCTTCTTTAACTTCCTTCTTACTTATTTTTGGATTGATTTATCTATTTCAGAGAGGGAGGAAGATTGAGGTCCCCCACTAGTAATGGTTTACTCTATATTTTGTCCCATAACTCTTGTAACTTTTCCTTTAGAAATTATGCCATTTTGTGCATATATATTTAGTATTAATATTGCTTCATTTCTATGATGCCTTTTATCACGATGTAATTTCCTTACTTATCTCTCTGAATTAGAACAATTTTTACTTTTGCTTTGACTAAAATCATGATTGATATTCCTACTTTTTTTTTTTACTTTAGCTGAAGCGTCATAGATTCTGCTCTAGCCCCTTGCTTTTGCTTTGTGTATGACCCCCTGCTTTAAATGTGTATTTTTTTTTTACATAGAATATTGTGGAATTTTGTTTGTTAATCCACTCTCATGCCTTTTTCTGTTTTATGGTTGAGTTTATCCAATCCACATTCATAGTTATGATTTAATTGTGTATTTCCCTCCATCTTATATTTTCCACATTTACCCTTCTTTCTCATTTCAGCCTTTCTCTGTTCACAAATGTTTTGCTTATGACTATTGTCTCCCCCAATTCTCCTTTATTTTAGTCTACCCCATCCCCACTCTTATTCACTTTTCATTCCTTTTTCCCCTAGGAGAAGTTAATTTTCTATAGCTGGCTGAGTGTGGGTATTATTCCCACTTTGAGCTAATTCCAATAAGAGTCAAGTTCAAGCTTCTCTGTCAGACTTCTCATCATCTCCTCTACTGTGTTGATTCAGGCATCTCTTCAAGTGCAGTAATTTACTCTCTTCTATAACTCCTTTCTTTACTCCTATCCCTGGATGTTCCTTTTTCTTATTCCTTGATGTTTTAGAATATCAACACATCCCATTTAGATTACTCTCTGTTTTCTATATCTACTTCTTACTGTTCAAATTATGATAAAGTTCTTAAGTATTTGAAGTATTCTTTTTAATTATATCTGCCCTGTAGCCATCATGTCCCTTAGGGGTCTGCCCTGGGCCCTCTTCTTTTCTCCCTTTATATGAATTTGCTGATCTCATCAGTTCCTCTGGATTAAATACTATCTTTATACAAATGATTCTCATACCTTCCTATCCTATTCCAAACTCTCTCCTGACCCCCAATATTACATATCCAATTGCCTTCCACAATCTTGAATGGGTTACCCTCCCCCCAAACAAACTTCCTTCCCTGTGACTGTAAAGGACAATGTCATCCACTCAATTCCTCATGCTTATAGCCACGGTTATCTCTTATCCTCTATATCCAATATATTGCCAAAATCTGTCTGTCTATTTCACCTTTGCAACATCTATCAAATATTTCTTCTTTTCTCTGATTTGCTTCTTCTCTAGTGAACACCCTAATAACATCATACCTAAACAATTAAAATAGCCTGTTTGGTGTGTCTACCTGCCTCAAGTGTCTTCCTGTTCTAATCCTTCCTCCATCTGGTCACTAAAATTTGGTCACTTTCCTTAAGTGCAAGTACAATCATGCCATCTTTCTGCTTGTTAAACTCTGTTGATTCACTAGTGATCTGAAAGATCAAATAAAAAATTCTATTTGACATTCAAATTTTTTTATTTTCTAGCCCCTCCTACTTTCTGTCATTTTTTTAAAATACCTTTCACCCTTCCACTTATTCTTTGACTAAGTAACATTGTCTTCCTGGCTGTTCCATGAACAAGACACTGAATCTTTCCAGTCTTAGAATTTTCTCTGGTTTTTCTCTGTGCCTGAAATATTCTCCTTCCTCTGATCTACTATACATTCCCTTGGCTTTTGACAACTCATCTCAAATTTGTATATATACATATATTTTTTTCAAATTAACTCATCCTCCATTATATTATAAACTTCCTGAGGGCAGACAGTCATCTTTTCCCTTTTTTGAATCCTTAATATTTAGGATACTGCCTAGCATATAGCAGGTGTTTCACACATGTTTATCAATTGATTGATTTAGCTAAGTGACTTTCCTCCTATGGAAAAATCCTTCATGACATATCATTCTTATATCAATCCTTTGAGGAGGCAGGACTGGAATTTTTCCCATTTTACAAGTAAGGATCTTGAGGTACAGAGATATATAACAACATGTTTTATTTGCACAGCAATTTGATGTTAAATCCATTCTTTTTTAAGAAAGTTCTTAATCTTTTCTATTTCAATGAAAGTATTGAAAGCTATGCTAAATGTATAATAAGTAGAAATTATTATATACCACCTTTAATACTTAATTAGGAAATTTGAAAAAGCAAATTTTAAATTAATATTATATGTGTGGATGAGAGAATTGGAAAAATTGGGAAAAAGCCTGTAGCAGAGCCGAAGGAACGAGATCTACAGAGCTGTCAATCAAGGAAAGCATTCTGAAATGGAATGGTGACTGGGAAAAATGGTTGAAGAAAAGAACAGCCAAGCTGAGAGAGGGGTTCTCTTGCTCTTGAGACAGGAAGGACTAAGGACTGAAAAGATCCTGCTCTCACTGATTTCTCTCTACAAGACTCAAGTGACTAAAATCCTCAACCTTGCTTGTTATCTTTCCAATTCAAGACTCTATTCCACTATCTTTCAACTTAGAAGTATTTTAGGATTAGGGAAACCCAAACCCTCTCTCCCATCAACTTCCCTACCTTCCCCTTTCTCCTAAATAAATTTCTTATTTAAACTAATCAAAGAGAGAGTTATCTGTCTGATATATCAAGATACTCACTCAGAGCTGATTTCAGTGTCACCAACTGAAGAACCAACTGATGGGAGAAGGAAGATAGGAAAGGGAGGGGGGAAGGAGAGGGAGGAGGTTGCCTGATCTGATCTTTCAATCATCATAACCCTCAAATCAATTCCCTAATACATGTGTCACATAAATAATACTGTTCTTTATTTGCAAAATGACTATGACCCTTATTTTAAGATTTGGGAAAGTTGTACAAATATGGACTATATTTCATGGTGTCTCAGAAAGCAGAGTATCTGTATCCTTACTCTATGTATAGATGGCAGACTGAGAACACATATGGATTTTTGACTTTGCAAATTTACAGGGGCATATTGGCAGTGGATCATGGAGCCTTGCCTCTGAACTTCTCCTCTTTCCCTCCTTTTTACCAAGTTAGTAGATCATCCTCTCTCAGGACATCAGAAATAATACTCAATTCCAGAATATTTTTATTTCTTTATTTATAAAGAAAAAAAATCTGAGAGGAGAATATCCTCTGTTGAGAATATTTAATTATAGTCTGTGGCTCCCCTTTGAATTAAAATAATCAGTAATTCACAACCATTTTACCAAACATCTCACAGTTGCTCTTCTTTTTAAGGCTGACAATGCTTACTAATTTAAAAGTCAAACACAACTAGTATTTACCCATTTATTAAACAAGACTCTTGATTAACTCTTTATGCTCCTTGTGTAGGCAGTTTGGGAAGAAAAGTTCAGAGTTAAACTGAATTTTCTTTCTCACAGATGAACAAGTCATTTAAAGTCAAGAGAAAAAACTGAGAAATTGAAAAATGCCTTAAAGTTCAGTTATTTTTTGTGGTAATAAAATTCAAATGTTAAAAGCTGAGTATCCAGTATTATGGGACAATCTACATGAGTTCTTAAACTTTTATAGGTGAATAGTAGAGCAGCAGTTTAATACAAAAGATAGAGTTTGTATAGAAGTCTGGAAGACCTTATTTCAAGTCCATCTTCATTCATATGCTGACCAATGTAGGTGACCCTGTCCAAGTCATCCAATCTGTCACTCGATAAGGCGACTCCCCAAGATTTTAAGTTACAGAGAAGGTACTCATCTTCATTGGTAGTGAGAGTTTACTAGCAGGAGCTCCCTACACCTATGAAAATATAATTTTTGTAAATTGATGAACCAAATAGGAAATTAGACTCAACTCAAAAATTATTTCTAAAACAAATTTCTGCTTATAAATTATATATAAAGATCTAGAGAAAGAATAAACAAGCCCATATATTTTTGTGCTCCTGTTTTGTCAGTGAAAGGATGAGAATTTCTGATTAGATACACTTTTAGGCCCTTCAGCTCATGATTTTTGAGATTCCAGAATTTTGCCCCATCCTTTTGTAAACCTCTCAAAATTAACTCAGGAAGGACTAATTGAATACCCTTTTTGTTTGGAACAGTGAGCCAGGTATGAATTTATGTTAGAAAGGACCCAAAGGATTGGATTTCCCGTACTCAACTCCTTGTTCTAAAATTAATTAACTGTACTACCTTGGACAAATCATTAGTCTCTATATTTCCGTGTGTTCTTCTATTAAAGGAGGGGTTGAGCTAAATGATTTATAAGAGAAAATCCATTTGGAAGGTTCTAGAGGAGCTTAGGGGAAACAAAGTAGTAGAAACTAAGCCTTTTCCCTTAGGGAATTTATAGTCTAGTTGAGAAGATAAGACATAAAAAATTACTAAAAAATACAAGGTGATAATATATGACTAATTTCTAAAATGAATTGTACAGATAGTAAGTGTTGATGGGAAAAGGAATGTTGTAAAAAGAAACTAATAGGGGTATACAGAGTCTTTAGAGAAGACTAGAACCTCTTCTGTGAGAGTTTTCTGCAGCCATTTCAACACTTCCTTCCTTTGGTGTCTGCTTGCCACCAAGATCTCAGGAATGACCCCAAGTACCTACAGCATGTGCAACAGCTACACCCTGGTAAATCATCAAGGCAGATGGGCTAAAACAGGTTAAGAGTAATCAATAAGCCTCAGATCTCTCAGTGACCATGAGAAGACTCAAAACAATTTGTTTCAAGAGCCTTCAGTCAGTAGAAGCAGGTACTTTGAAACTTAGTTTGGTTACACATGTGTGAAAGAGAATTCTTCATTGACTATCCTGAGTTAACACTAACTTAATTACCTTACTAGATTGTGAAGACAGGATTAACTCTTCTTTGTCTACCTTTTCATTGAATCAACATGAGCTTGAACTAGGTGGAAGAGCTCACAAATCACTTGGTGAATTCACATCCACCTTAGTGCTAGGTGAGAAGCCAGCAAGATACTTGGAGAGCTCCACTCATTTATTTTTCTTTAATTTTTAATTTAATTTGAATTAATTTATTTATTCAATTTAGAACATTATTTCTTGGTTACAATTATTACATTTTTTCCCTCCCTCCACCCACCTTTCCTACAGCCAACGTGAAATTTCATTGGGTATTACTTGTGTCCTTGATCAGAACCCATTTCCATGTTATTGGTATTTGCATTAGGATATTCATTTAGAGTCTACATCCCCAACCATATTCCTTCGACCCATGTGATTAATCAGTTGTTTTTCTTCTATGTTTTTACTCCCACAGTTTTTCCTCTGAATGTGGATAGTGGTTTTTCTCATAGATTCCACAAAGTTGGTCAGGATCAATGCATTGCCGCTAATGGAGAAGTCCATTACATTCAATTATAGCACAGTGTATCAGTTTCTATTTATAATGTTCTCCTGGTTCTGCTCTTCTCACTCTGCATCAATTCCTGAAGGTTGTTCCAGTTCCCATGTAATTCTTCCACTTTATTATTCCTTTGAGCAAAATAGTATTCCATCACCAACATATACCACAATTTGTTCAGTCATTCCCCAATTGAAGGGCATCCCCTCATTTTCCAATTTTTTGCCACCACAAAGAGCGCTGCTATGAATATACTTGTACATGTCTTTTTCCTTATTATCTCTTTGGGGTACAAACCCAGCAGTGCTATGGCTGGATCAAAGGGCAGACAGTCTTTTAGCACCCTTTTGACATAGCTCCAAATTGCACTCTGGAATAGTTGGATCAATTCACAACTCCACCAGCAATGCATTGATGTCCTGATTTTGCCACATCCCCTCCAGCATTCATTACTTTCCTTTGCTGTCATGTTAGCCAAACTGCTAGGTGTGAGGTAATACCTTAGAGTTGTTTTGTTTTGCATCTCTCTGAATATGAAATTTATAAGACTTTTTCATGTGCTTATTAATAGTTTTGATTTCTTTAACTAAAAATTGCCTATTCATGTCCATTACCCATTTATCAATTGGAGAATGGCTTGATTTTTTGTACAATTAGTTTAGTTCTTTATAAAATTGAGTAATTAGATCTTTGTCAGAGGTTTTTATTATATTGTTTCCCAACTTGTTGCTTCCCTTCTAATTTTGGATGCATTAATTTTGTTTGTACAAAACCCTTTTAATTTGATGCAATCAAAATTATTGATTTTATATCTTGTGATTTTTTCTAAGTCTTGCTTCATTTTAAAGTCTCTCCTTTCCCAAAGGTCTGACACATATACTATTCTGTGTTCACCTAATTTGCTTATAGTTTCCTTCTTTATACTCAGATCATTCACCTATTCTGAGCTTATTTTGGTGTAGGGTGTGAAATTTTGATCCAAACCTAATCTCTCCCATACTGTCTTCCAATTTTCACAGCAGTTTTTATCAAATAGTCGGTTTTGATCCTAAAAGCTGGGATCTTTGGACTTATCATAGACTGTCTTGCTGAGGTCATTTACCTCTAGTCTATTCCACTGATCCCTCCCTTCTGTCTCTTAGCCAGTACCAAATTGTTTTGATGACCATTGCTTTATAGTATAGTTTGAGATCTGGGACTGCTAGTCTCCCTTCCTTTGCATTTTTTTTCATGATTTCCCTGGATTTCCTTGATCTTTTTTTTTCTTCCAAATGAACTTTATTATGTTTTTTTTCTAATTCAGTAAAATAGTTTTTTGGTAGTTAAATGGGTATGGCACTAAATAAGTAAATTAGTTTGGGTAGGATTGTCATTTTTATTATGTTAGTTTTTCCTACACATGAGCAATCAATGTTTTTCTAGTTGTTTAGATCTAGTTTTAATTATGTGTAGAGTGGTTTGTAGTTGTGTTCATATAGTTCCTGTGTTTGTCTCGGCAGATAGATTCCTAAGTATTTTATATTGTTTAGGGTGATTTTGAATGGAATTTCTCTTTCTAATTCCTGCTACTGTGATGTGTTGGATATATATATATATATATATATATATATATATATATATAAATGCTGATGACTTATATGGGTTTATTTTGTATCCTACAACTTTGCTAAAGTTGTTGAATATTTTGACTAGCTTTTTAGTTGATTCTCTAGGATTATTTAAGTAGACCATCATGTCATCTGCAGAGTAACAGCTTGGTCTCCTCATTGCCAATTTTAATACCCTCAATTTCTTTTTCTTCTCTAATCACTTCAGCTAGTTTTTCTAGTACAATGTTAAATAATAGATGTGATAATGGGCATCCTTGTTTCACTCCTGATCTTATTGGGAAGGCTTTTAGTTTATCCCCATTGCAGATGATGTTGGTTGATGGTTTTAGATATATATTGTTTATTATTTTTAGGTAAGGCCCTTCTATTCCTATACTTTATAGCATTTTCAATAGGAAAATGAGTGTTGTATATTGTCAAATTCTTTTTCTGCATCTATTGAGATAATCATGTGATTTTTGTCGGTTTGCTTGTTAGTATGGTCAATTATGTGGATGGTTTTCCTAATATTGAACCATCCTTGCATTTCTGTTATGAATCCTACCTGGTCATGGTGAATAACCCTCATGATGACTTACTGGAGTCTTTTTGCTAGTATCCTATTTAAGATTTTTGCATCTATATTCATTAAGGAGATTGGTATATAGTTTTCTTTCTCTGTTTTTGACCTTTCTGGCTTTGGAATCAGTACCATATTTGTGTCGTAAAGGAATTTGGTAGAACTTCTTCTTTGCTTATTCTGTCAAATAGTTTGTATAATATTGAGATTAGTTGTTCTTTGAATGTTGGATAGAATTCTTTTGTGAATCCATCTGGACCTGGAGATTTTTTCTTAGGGAGTTCTTTGATGGCTTATTCAATTTCTTTTTCTGAAATGGGCTGATTTAGGTAATCCATTTCTTCCTCTGTTAGTCTAGGCAATTCATATTTTTATAAATATTCATACATATCACCTAGATTGCCATATTTGTTGACAAATACTTGGGAATAATAGTTTTTAATGATTTCCTTAATTTCCTCTTCATTAGAGGTGAGGTCTCCCTTTTCCTCTTGGATACTATCAATTTGGTTTTCTTTCTTTTTTTAAAATTAGATTGACCAGTACTTTGTCTATTTTATTTGTTTTTCAAAGTACCAGCTTCTACTCTTATTTATTAAATCAATGGTTCTTTGACTTTCAATTTTATTTATTTCTCCTTTGATTTTTAGGATCTCTAATTTAGTCTTTATCTGAGCATTTTTAATTTGTTCACTTTCTAGTTTTTTTAATTTGCATGACCAATTCATTGACCTCTGCCCTCTCTAGTTTTTGGAGCTTTTTCAGGAGATCTCTCAGGGCAGTCTGTGGGGGAGGGGTGTTGGAGCTTGAGCTTCCCTGACCTTTGAAGACTTTTGTTGTGATTAAGTTCAGCTGGGTTGGGCTGGATGTACCCTGAGGCTAAAACCTCCTGGAAGGCTGGAGGAATTTGGAGGGTCTCCTCTGCTCCCACTCCAGCTCCTTCCCCACACCTGTGTTTGATGCTCTGAGCCTGGCACAGCCCAGCTCACAAGGTACTCCCTCCAGACCAGTGCCTTTGCCTGCCCAGTGGTTCCCGCTGCTGCTGGAGGCTTAGTACTCTTGGTGGGGGAGGGGTCCTGGGACCATCCTTCTTCCTTCCCCTTTAACCTGAGTGTTCTTGAATTCCAACTTCTGGGGTGGAGCATACCTTTTTAATTGAGTCCAGCAAGACGGTTCCTTGTCTCTGTCTTATTTTTAGGTTTGATTTTCAGTCCCCTAGGAGCATTTGGTTTGTAATTGGTAAGGAAGGGTTTTCAGAGGTCTGGACTTTTGCTGCCTCTACACCACCATCTTGACTCTCCCTCTGTCTCCAGTCTTTTTTTTTAACTCAATAAGAAACTTGTGAATTCTTCTAAGAGAACACCTAAGAGTTTACATCCTTAGAAACTGCTCAGTTAAAAAACTGTGACCCTTTTTAATGAGAAATTGACCTTCAGAGAGTGAGAAGTTGATATCACAGATACTGCCCTCTGGGAAGTGCTAGACA
Source organism: Monodelphis domestica (assembly GCF_027887165.1). Lineage (NCBI taxonomy): Eukaryota > Metazoa > Chordata > Mammalia > Didelphimorphia > Didelphidae > Monodelphis > Monodelphis domestica. The sequence goes on along the minus strand of NC_077230.1, from coordinate 117,490,159 downwards.
ATTTGGAAATTATCATTGGCCCCTGTGAAGAGGAGAGGAGACAAGTAGTCACCATAAAAGCAAGCTCCAAGTCCCTCAGAGCAGATGGTCTTTGAGAAGATAGTCTGAAGAAACTGTCAGCTGGAGGTAATCTTCTACCTATCAAGAGTCTTTGAGGAATCTTTGCTGGAGACAGTGGCTTGGATCATGGGTTTGGAATTCAGCTTCAACTTAGACTCTTAGTCCTGGACTACTTTACTGAATGCATGAAAGACTAATTCCCTTCCTAGTTTCCAAAGAGACTAGTTTCCATCTTGGAGGAGGCCATGTGGTTACTCACTACAGGCCTTCCTGACTAAAGACTAGTATAGGTATTTTCTCTAACCTCTTTTACATTTCTCTACTTTATTGTTTCCCCTCTATTTTGGTAAACAAATGTCTGACTTGAGATATAATAATTTTGGTGACCATGTTATTCCATATAACTTACGTCCAGCTATTAAATTTAACCTTTACACATGGAAGAAGCCCAGGTCATCCATTGCATCCTGAGCAATCATCAGTCATCTTGACTTTTATCTTGCCACTGGACCTCGTTGCATTTGAAAGAGAGTGAGGCTCATACCATGATTTCCAATCTCAACTAGTCTCCACTTTTAATAACTTTCAATGCTTCTCTCTGCAAATCCAACAAATTATATTTCAACAATGAAATGTTCCTTTACCCTGCAGATAATTCAAAATTAAGGAAGGTTTCCATTTATCACTAAGTTCTCTCCTTCCTCTCTGTCATCCTTAAAAGCCCTGAATAAAAATCATTGAATCAACTGATCTTGAATCTAGCTATTTCTTAGAGGAGTAAGAACAATACATGATATTTTCTCAACAATGTGCCTAGCTTCAATTGTACTCCTTCATGCCATAGAATCATAAAGTACCCACTTTTGTGGATAGAATTTTAGGGAACAGCCATCTTAATTTCAAATTAAGAAACTGGGTGATTCTGAGCTTTTTCAGGAACTGAGAGTATTCTAGTCCATTGTCTGTAGAGTAGGGCATTTGCCAGTTTCATGGATTTAGAAGCCAAAGTCATGTCAATGGTCATCTAGTCAGTCCAATTTCTTGATTTTTATCAATGAGGAAATTAGAGTTTAATGCCCAAAGTCACCAAGTAACAAGAAATTGAAGTGAGATTTTAGCCCCAATTTTATTAGCTCATTCCCACTGCTCTTTTTTATTGTATCATTCCACATCATTTCACAATTTGAGGATATATTATTTTTAGAACAATTTTCAAGAACATTACAAAAAACACTTTATGAAAAAACAATATACACATGCAAGTCTGTCTTATAACTGAAGGTCAAAATGTATAATGGAAAGGTTAATTATTATTATCTCTCTTGTTTTAGTATCAACATTCATCAGTCCATTGTCTACAAAGTATTTGAACTGATATTTCTAAAGTGCAGATCTGATCAATGTTTAATAAATTTTAGTGGTTCCCTATTACCTTCATTACAAAATATGAAATCCTCTATTTGGCATTTAAAACACCTTTCACAACCTGGTTCTAACCAGTTTTTCCAGACTTATAATACCCATCTTTACATATTCTATATTATAACCTAATTGGTTTACTTGACATACAATTCTTTTTTTCCACTTCCATGCCTCTGAAAGGGTTATTCCCCCATGTTTAGGATATTTTTTCCTCTCATCTTTTATTGGAATTTCTAGTTCCTGTCAAAGTTCATCTTAATAGCTACTTCCTACACAAAGATTTTCCTATTCACTCAAATTCTAGAGTTCACTGTCCTCCTAAATATATATATTCAATATTACATTTTATATTCAATTATCTATGCTTATTTACCAGTCTTTATTCATCTATCTATATATTCTGTATTCATCTACCTACCTATCTATCTATCTATTTATCTATCTCTTCATTTATCTCTCCACCTGTCTCTCTCTCTCTATCTCCCTATGTTGTGTCCCTCAAGAAACAGAAACTTCATGAGGTCAGGGACTGTTTTAGGAGTCTTTGTTTCCCTAATACCTTACAAAGAATCTGGTACATAGTAGAAACTGGAATTGAACTTTAAGTCAGAAAGACTGAATTCAGGTACTCACTCTGCCACCTGTTAGCTGAGTGATCTTAGCTGAACCTCCTAACATCTCTGATCCTAAATGTCCTCATCTGTATAACAGGGATGACAGCACCTTTTAGGATTATCTCACTGGGCTATTATAAGAGTCCAAAGAAATAATGGATGTGAAACTGCTTTGTGACTATAAAAGCATTTTTATAAATTAAAAATATCCATAAATCCTCATAATCTTTAAAGTAAAATATCATAGTTTCTTTTAATAATTAAATTTAAGTGAAAATGTTAATGCAGAAAACACACGAGTAATATTTTTATACCTTAGAAATCAAAGGGTAAAATTGTTATTCAGATCACTCAGGATTTCTGGAATGTTACCAAGCCTCTAGGCTTCTAGCCATTCAGACTCATAAGCAGGAATGCCAAAACAATCAGGACTGGCTTGCACATGGCTTAAGTTCTTCCACTTGGCAATTATCATCCTCATCATCATCCTCATCAATATTTAGTGCCAGGGCACCTGGCAGGGAATCTAGGTGCCAAACATAACTAAATCACATAGTTATAGCTCCTGCCCTTAAGGAAAGGCTACCAAAGTAAGGCAAGATAATGCATCATTTGAGATTCAGAAAAACAGTGTTGGTCTTTCATTCCTTAAGAAAAATCTACCTAGGAAAGTTTGGGATATTAGAGAATATTTTTTCTTGTTCTTCAAATATTCAATTTAAATGCTTTTATTCTTCCCTCTTATGCTACCTCTCTCCACTACAAATCCTCCATGATATAATCCTGTACACTAGCTACTCAATGTCTTCTGACATAGGGCCTTCACTCAACTACTGTTTCCTGTCCTATAAGTCACAATAGCAGCAGCACCAATAACAGTAACAAGAGGAATAGAAGCAAAAGTGATTGCAATAACAATAACAATAGTAACAATAGCATCAATAATAATAGCTATAATGAAGGAAATGAATCAGCAACAAGAAGAGCAACAAAAAAATTTATTAAATAGATAATTGTAGATATTGGAGGAGATACAGAATTTCTCTCAATTGTCTAGTCACTCCAAGGAGAAAGGATATTTTTTCCCAAATAAATATAAAACCAAATGGAATTGTGAGTTTATTCGGCTTAAATAAATAGTCCAAAGGAGGAAGAGATGACTTCTGATCATAAATGAAGAATTCATAGATGTAAATGTTTTCTTGATGCTTCCTAGAAATTAAATGTATGAAGATAAAGAAGGACAGAGGAAAGAATATTTCAGGCAGAGGATCACAGGATTAGAGATATAGTACTAGAAGAGACCCAAGAGGTCACATATTCCAGCCTTCTAATTTTTATATATGGAGGATTGAACCCAGGGAGTTGTTTGTAAATGGCTAAAAATATTTTTTTATTGTCAAACATTTTCTTTTCCCCACTCCCTATAACCTAAGGGCAAGGGGAGAGAAAAGAAACAAAAAAGTGGAAGGAAAGGAATAAGAAAGAAAAAAGAAAGGGAGGAAATAAATTAGAAAGGAAGAAAGTAAAAAAGAAAAGATGTAGAGAAGGCAGAGAGAGGAAACATTATGTAAGCATAATCAAGCAGAACTAATTCCTACAATGGCCATATCCCAAAATGTGTTTCTCTTTCTGCATATTAATCCAACAATATGACTCATACAAATCCATCAGTATCTTTTTGTCATGAATTAGACAGCATTCATCATCAGAGAGGATGTGACTTACCCAAGGTCAAAGAAGTTGTAAATGGTACAGTAAAGATTTGAACTTGGATCCTCTAACTCCACATCCATAACTCATTCCACTGAATGAAATAGTAAAAGCAAAAATAAAGTGATGGGGAAAATATGGCATATTTGGGGAAATTGGTGGGTCATCTTCTTTGGATGAATAATCGAATTTCCAAAATTGTATTGCAGTTTGCCTAAAGAAGTAGAAGGACTCAAGTTCTAAAAAAGTTGTGAATTCTGGGCCAAGGATTTGGTGGGCAATGGATACTTTTAAGCAAGAAGGTGATAAAAGCAAATGAGAACATTAGGAACATTAATCTGATAGATGTGTAGGTGTGTGGAATATAATGAAATATGGATACACTGGAAATAGGGAAATGATTAGAAATATAAAATACAAGGAGGGCCTGAAACAGGAAAGCAAGAGTTACTGTGAAAGAATTTATAAGACTTGTTATTTAATTGGTTGTGGCAGATGGAAGGTGGGAAGAGTCAAAAATGACAGTACAATTTGGAACCTGAGTGACTATTAGAATGGTGAAGTTGATAATAATAATAAAAAGTTAGAATAATGAGCAGGCTTGTGGTGAATGATGATTTTAGTGACATGATTCTTCTTACATGTTGTTGGATGAGGATTAGGGAAGGGAAAACATATTGCTACTATATATTTAGAAAGGGACTTAGAGGCCTTCTAGTTAAACCTCCTTAGTGACATCCTAACTGTATGTCCTTGGATGAGTTGTTTTTGCTTTCTTAGGCAAAATTCCCTCATCAAAAAGAAATGAAAAAGAAACACTGAGATAATAAATAATAGCATCTACCCCATCAGGTAAATGAGGTTATGCGTAAAAGTTTTTGAAAGTTTAATCATTATATTAATGACTAGAATTGTGATTATTTTGATGAGGAGACTAAAGATTAAATAGTTTAAAGACTCATGTAAATTCATAAAGGTATTAAGAGAGTCAGGATTTGAATTTAGCTCTTCTGCCTCTGTATCCTCTACTCTTTTTGATACACCAGTAGCCTCATGCATTGTTCTGTTACAAGTATGGCAAATTATATAGCTTTTGAAATTTCCTCTTGGGTTATGGTTCATTACAGGAGGGAAATTAGAAGCAGGAGCAAGATAAAAAGGAAGATACACAATATCCACTGCCCCCAGTGTCTTTACTAGTTTAATTGGCCAAGAAGTGATAAGCTAAGGTGAGGTCAGAGAGTTCTGTTACATATAAAACAAGGCAAAAGAATATAATGTAGGATAGGAGGCCACAATGAGAATACCATTGGAGAAGTCAGGCTTTTGGAAGAAATAAGTAGTGATTAGGTAGGCATTAGGACTATGTGACAGTATCTCAGTTTTTTTCGAAGTTCAAACTAAATAGGGAATTCAAGTTATTAGAATTTTCTTCAGGTGGACTAAATTTTTTTAAATGCCAAAAGGAAAAGAGATATGGACAGAAAGAGACAGAGATAAAGGCAGATGGAGGAAAAGAGGAAAATAAGGAGGAGGAAGACAAGGAAGAAGAAGGGATATAAGATGGGTGCGGAGAGGAAGGGGGAGACAGGAGAGGTTCCAGATAGCAAGAGCCTGGAGAAGTCCAAACAAAAGAAGAGATCAGGCTATACAAAAAGATGAGATACGTTTGAAAATAATTTGGGAAAGAATTATGGGACTTGAGAGAGAAGATATTATTTGTAACAACAGCAAAATCTAGAGAAAGAATCAGTTTGGGGGCAGATATGATTTTGATAAAATAACTCATGGGGTACTAACCATATTTTCCTAGAGAGTTTATATATTAGTTTAAGGTATCTGGTTCACAGATAATCAATAAATCAGCATTTATTAAATGCTTATGTGAAAAAATGCTTCTGTGTGAGGTAGTTGATCACAGTATATCTATCACAAAGATTGCAAAGGGGGTAAGTTGATGCAAAGCAGGGCACAGGAGATGAGGGAGCAATGTAGATGAAAAAAAATAGAAATAGTTGGCTTTTTAAAAATCTTTTTAAAAATACAAAGTTTGTATTGCTTAATCTGTTCCTACATATAACTTCATTAATTTTGTTACAATTAAAATATTTGAGAGACTTGTTTTTGGAAAAGAATAACAATTTACTGATTAGGCTAGCACTTAACCATTAAATTAATAGATCAGTGTTCCTCTTGATGACCAGAGACTTGGAAGTTCCTTTACAATAGTCTATAAATAAAATTTAAGAGTTCATTATTCAGACCATCTCTTCTACACCCCAAGACATCTCTGATTGGTGAACATTTAATGAGGAGGTTGTTCATGAAGACTCTCAATCCCTCCCCATTACTTGTGGGGATGGGGAGGCAATCATGTACCTAACAGGAAAAGCCTTATATATTAATCAGATTTTATTGGGGGCTGGGGGTGGGATGGAACATTACTTGGAGTTTCTATGAACAAACGGAATGTAAAAGTCAGCAGATTGGATGGAGCCTCTCTAATCCAGGACCTAGACATAGGAATTAAAACAGCATATAAAAAATAAATTCTCACAACTGGAGGAATAAGGAAAAGTTAGAGAAAATAAAGAATTCTTGTATCACTTCCTATAATAATCCTCAATGCTAAGGAATACAGGGAAGCTTAGGAGTGAAAGTGATAGCAACAACAAAGACATTATATTTCAAATGGCGGATCCCAGATTGGCTAATAAAAGAATGATGTGAAAGGACAAAAAAAGGAAAGCTGGTTTAGTTGACAGTGACTAGTATCTTCTTGACTTCATGTCATGGATCTCTACAATGGGGAATTTTATTTTGGATATATTGCATTTAAGGGACTAGTGGAGCATCCAGATGAAGTTGTATAGTGTGTGGGGCTAGAGGCAGATTTTTAATTATTTGACAATTTTTCAAGTCCTATGACCCATCTTTACAGACAGTTTTAGTTGGCTGAAATCAGTCTGAAAAAATATATAGATTAGAAGTATAGGGCTTCTTATGGTTTATGTATATTCTCTTGAAGGCCACATGTGTATTTTAATAGTAGTGTCCATGCTTTTAACTTAAAATCATTTGTTGAGAGATTTAATTAGATGATATCTATTTTGTTGATGGTGTTCATGCTTCATTTTCAATGACCAGTGAAATTATGGGATGATGTCTTGACTTGCATGTGAATTGCATTTATAAAATTTTTTGTTTTAAAATATTTTTCCATGTTTACATGATTCTTTTTCTTTTGCTCTCCTCTACCCTCTCCACTCCCAGAGCCAACACGCAATTCCAGTGGCTTGTACAAATGTTATCACTTGATACTTATTTCCATATTTCAATTGCATTTTTGTGTTTCACAAATTTGTCAGCCACTTCTTCCATAGTCATTGAAGTCCAGTGTCAAACGAAATGACAAGGCAAAAGTCAGTATGACTGTTGATGGCCTGAGATGCAGTGGATGATCTTGGCCATCTATAATGACCTACTAAGCTCTAAGAACTCCACAATGCTTGTTTCAGCTACCTTCATGGCTATTGGAACAAATTGTTCTCATATGCCCATTCTGCTTGAGGAAGTCTTCATGTGCTCAAGGTAGATATACTTCTACATCATTAAAAGGTTTAAAGTCCCTTGGCTATCCTCAACCTGGTTTGGTCTGTCTGCTGAAAGAATTTTACAGGATGTGGCTACTGCATGTTTATAGCTTTTTGGAACTACAGGTGAGTTGGGTGATTAGTAGACACCAAAGATGGCTGAGCAACACTGAACAGGGCTCAGTAAGCTCTCTCAGCAGAGATGTTGATACTCCATGAAACCCCAATATACCCCCACCTTAATAGTAAATACTTATTGAACACATGTTTTGTATTTGCAAGATAGTACATATGTATTTAGGGGTCCATAGTCAACACCAGACTGACAAAGGAGTGCTGCATTTTGTCATAAAATATTAAGAACTCATTCTCTAAAGAGTCTTCCAGGTTCTATATTTAACCTAAGTAATTGTCATCTATCTTTTTCCTCATTACAGTATATACCCCATTGATGCTGATAAAACTCATAATATTATGTCTATTTTACAGATGGAAAAACCAAGTCCTATATGAATGAAGTGACGTGCCAGAGTTTACACAGCTAGTAAATGGCAGAGTTGAGATGAGAATCAAGATTTTTAGTCTTCAAATCTAATGTTTTATATTAAACAATATTTCTTTTGTGGTATGAAAAACAATATATCAGGGAACCATTATTGCTCTAAATCCAAGTAGTCTAGAAACATTTTAAGACCAGAGACCTATAGTCAGGCTATTTTTGTATTTCTTTTAGTACCTATCACAGTGTCTTGAAATTCATCGAACTTGATGAGAACTATTGCCTTAGAGAACATCAAGTCCAATCCACTTATTTTACAGTTGAGGAAATTGAGAACTATTGAGGTTAAGTGACTTACCCAAGGTCAAATGTGCAGTTAAGAGGAAGAAAGAAACTAGAATTCATAATCCATTTTCTGATGTCAAGGCCAACAGTGTTTCCATTGTGGTATGCCCCTAGTCCAGGATGGAGGGGTTTCAATGTTCATCATTTTTGTGAATGCCCACCTTCATGAGGTCACAGATCCATTTGAGTTTTGAGTATAGTAATATGAATTGATTATGATTATAGCAAATAAATCTGTGTCCAGAAAATGGTCAACTCTTTCCATGAAAATCCTTATGAGAAGGTCCTTTTACCTTCTCATAATTTTTCATAATAATTCCAAGCACCTTAGCAATAATCTTAAAATGCCCCAATTTTCATTAATATGCTTTCATATGGTTTACAAGCCAAGATGATGAAGCATAACTGGATTTATAAATAATAACAATTTAATATTTTATGGACTTTATGGGCTTATGGGTTTTGATGTAAAAGTGTTAGTTTTTACCATACTACATGGGTGTGCTAACCTACTTACTTTGTAGTCAACAATATTCAAGATATATTTACCCAATTAGTATTCAATGAGTATTTCTGTCCTCATTCAGAATAATCTTTAGTATATAGATGCTTGGAAAAGGAAAAGGCTATAGGTTTATTTCTAAGCCTAGGAACAGAGGAATGTGTCAAAAAATGATAAGGAATTGGTTACAGTTGAAAAGATGTGTGACCTAGTGTTCAAATGGGTAGTGTGGGATCATATTAGAGTATACTGTAAAAATTAGTCTACAGAGTTTGTATTAATACCTAAGGGACCTGGGGAGTCATTGCAGAGAGTGCTATGGATGTTCCATTTTAAACCACACTTTTTATCATAATGCTGAATAAGAAGTTAAATCATCAGGAGAAAAGAACAGAAGGTGGGAAAAGATGCCAGACTCACAAAGAACGGTGTGAACTTGTCAAAAAGCAAATTCTAAGATTCATCATTCAAAGTCTGACAAGTGCCTTGCTAAGAGATATTTCAGATTGCTTTTAAATGAAAAAATATATATAACAGAGACTGGGATTCTGTCATTTCTCCCCAACTTAACCAAATCTTCATAAACAGTCTCAGCCCTGAAAGGTTGACCATCATTTTTAGAAAGTTTATAGATAATCTATCAATGCTTATTTCTATAAGTGAACCACTATTTCTTCATTGAAGAAAATTTGAATATTGTGACTTGGGATTGTTTTGATGATTATAGCTTTGTGATACAGTTTGACATGTAATACATCTAGGTTACATTCTTCTTGATTTCCCTTGATATTCTTAATCTTTTGTTTTTTCAGATGAATTTTGTTATTTTTATAGCTTTATAAAATAATTTGTGGGCAATTTAAATGACATGTCACTGAATAAGTAGATTAATTTAGATACAATTATCATTTTTATTATATTAGCTCAGCCCACCCACAAGCAATTAACGGATTTTCAATTGTTTGGATCTGACTTGATTTTTGTGAAAAGGTTTTGTAATTGTTCATATAATTCCTGGGTTTGTCTTGACAGAAAGACACTGAAATATTTTAGGTTATCTACAGTAATTTAAATGGAATTTATTTTTCTATGTCCTGTTGCTGTGTATTGTTGTTAAATAAAGAAATACTGAAGATTTATGTGGTTTTATTCTATATCCTTCAATTTTGCTAAAATTGTTAATTATTTCAACTAGTTTTAGGTGCATGTTTAGGATTCTATATATATTACCATATCATCTCTAAAGACTAATAGTTTTGTTCCTTTATTGCCTATTCTAATTCCTTTAATTCCTTTCCCCCTCTTACTTTTATAGCTATCATTTCTAGTAAAATGTTGAATAATAGTAGTGATAATAAATATTCTAACTTCACCCCTTAATTTATTGGGAAGTCATCTATTACAGATAATACTTGCTAATGGTTTTAGATACACACTATTGATTTTTTAAAGGAAAACTACATTAATTACCATAAACTCTATTGATTTTAATAGGAAAAGATATTACATTTTATCATGAGCTTTCTCTGCAATTCTTAAGATAATTGTATAATTTCTGTTGGTTTTGTTATTTATGTAGTCAATTTTGTTGATGGCTTTCGTAATATTGAACCAGCCCTGCATTCCTGGCATAAATCCCCCCATGGTCATAGTATATAATCTTTGTCATATATTGCTGTAATCGTTTTACTATTATTTTACTTAAAATTTTTGCACTGATATTCATTAGTGAAATTAGTCTATAAATTTATTCTTGTTTTTGTTTTCCTTATTTAGGTATCAGTACCACATTTGTGTTGTAAAAGGAGTTTGTCAGGGTGCCTTCTTTAGACATTTTTCCATAATGTTTTAGTAATACTGGAATTATTTCTTTTTTAAATGTTTGATAGAATTCACTTGTGAATTCATCTGATCCTGGGAATTTTTTCTTAGAGAATTCATTGATGGCTTATTCAATTTGTTTTTGTGAAATGAGATTGTTTAAGTATTCTATTTCATTTTCTGTTAACCTGGGCTATTTATATTTCTATAAATAGTCATCCTTCTCACTTTTATTGTCAGAGTTTTTGGCAATAATTGGGTAAAAGAGATCCTTATAATTACTTTAATTTCCTCTTCACTTGTGATGAATTCACCCCTTTCATTTTTTAAACAGGTTTTCTTCTTTTCCTTTTAAAATTCATATTAGTAAATTCTTCTTTTTTCATAAAACCAGCTTCTAATTTTGTATAATAGTTCAATTATCTTCTTACTTTCTATTTTATTTATCTCACATTTGATTTTTAGGATTTTCAATTTAATGTTTAATTGGGGATTTTCAATTTGTTTGTTTTCTACTTTTTAAAATTGCATCATCCATCAATGATCTGCTCTTTCTCTTTTTTTGATGTAAGTGAGGAGAGATATAAAATTCCCCTTAGTACTGCTTATATATGTCCCAAGCATTTGGGTATATTGACTCTTTGACAGTTATTTCTAATTAATTTTAAATTTCTCTTTCCAATGACCTTTATTGAATATGATTTTATTGCATTATTTTCTAAGAATGATGCATATACTATTTTTGCTTTTCTGCATTTGATTGTAATGTTTTGTGTTCTAATACATGGTCAATTTTTCTGTAAGTGCTATGAACTGCTGAAAAAATCTGCAATCTTTTCTGTTCCCATTTAACTTTCTTCAATGGTCTAGCTTATCTAATTAATCTAAAATTCTTTTCACTTCTTTGACTTTTTTCTTGTTCATTTTTTGGTTTATCTAGTGCTGAGAGGGGAAAACTGAGGGTTCCCACAAGTGTATATTTTTATTTAAATATATTTTTTATTAAATGTGTTAAATAATTTTATTAAAATATATTTTACTATTTCCTCCTATTAATTGTTTAATTTCTTTAAAAATTTGGATACTGCATCCCTTGTTGTATATTTATTTAGTATTGCCATGACATCATTGTGTATGGTACCTCTTAGGTAAAATTTTCTTTCTTTTCTGAGATCATGTTTGCTTCCCTCCCCTCCTCCCCCCACTTTTTACATAACACAATCTGAAGCATAATAGATTCTTCTCCAGTCCTTTCCCTTTACTCTGGGTGCCTGTGTGCTTCAGATGTATTTCTTATAAATAGCACGAATGAGTTCATCCTATGCACATTTACACTTTTGATAATTAACTGTTTTCCCCTCCATCCTACTTTCTTTTTCTTTTTCTCTCTCTCCCCTTTCATTCTGACCCTTCTTACAAGTGTTTTATTTCTGATCACCATCTCCCCCAATACATTTTCTTTTTCTCTATTCCTTTTTTACTTCTCTTTAGGATAATATAGATTTCTACATCTGACTGGATATATTATTCCCTTTTTGAGTCAAATCCAAGGAGAGTAAGGTTCAAGTATTTGCATGACACACTCTCTGTCTTCCCCTACATTGTAACAGCTCTTTTGAGACTCCTTTATGTGAGATAATTCATCCAATTGTATCTCTCTCCTTTTTCTCCTCTCTTTTCTTACTCCAGTCTTCTTTCTCCTCTCTTGATTTTTTTTTTTTTTTGGATATCATTCTATTATACATAATTCATACCCATGATTTCCAGCTATACACATTCCTTCTAATTTCCCTAATATTAATAAAATTAATAAGTACTATAATTTCATATAAGAACATTCATTGTTTAACTTCATCAAATTTCTAGTGTTTTCTCTTTATGGTATGCCTACTTATGCTTCTCTTGAGTCTTCTATTTGAATGTCAGATTTTCTATGCTCCTCTAGCCTTTTCATTAGGAATACTTGAATGTTCTTAATTTTATTAAATATCCAATTTTTACCTTGAAAGATTATACAGTTAAAACTCAGTGTAATTGCTCATTGGCTATGGGAAGTGATAGGGAGAGTATAGGGAAAGAACATGAATCATGCAAGCACAGAAAAAATATTCTAAATTAATTACTTAAATAAACTTAATTAAAATAAAAAGAAATTAAAAATAAAAAGAATTAAAAAGAAAGATTATACAGTTTCACTGGAAAGGTGATTCTTGTTGTAGTCCTAGTTCCTTTGCCTTCAAAAATATCATACTCCAAGCCCTGTGATGCTTTAAGGTGGAAGCTGCTAAATCCTCTGTAAGCTCAATTGTGACTCCATGATATTTGAATTGTTTCATTCTGATTGCTTAACATACTGTTTTCTTTGATCTGAGAACCCTGGAATTTGGTTGTAATATTTCTGGGATTTTTCCTTTTGGGATCTCTTTCAAAAGATATTTAGTAGATTCCCTCTTTTTTACTCTCTAGCAATTTTCCTTGATAATTTCTTGAAATATAATATCCATTTTTGTTTATGTTTGTAATTCTTAAATTACTTTTTACTCAATTGTTTTTCCAATGAGAAATTTCACATTTTCTTCATTTTCTCATTGTTTTGATTTCATTTCATTATTGATTAAAGCTTTGTGGAATCATTATTTTCTACTTACCTAATTCTAATTTTAAGGAATTATTTCCTTCAGTGAGCTTATGCATTTCCTTTTCCATTTAGCTAAATCTAATTTTTAAGAACTTCTTTTTTCCCCCAGAGAATTTCTGTACTCCTTTTCCACTTGCCTATTCTACTTTTCAAGCAGTTGTTTTTTCCAGAAAATTTTTGGATATATTTTTACATTAAAAAATTTTTCTTTTCCAAGTTGGAGAGGTGTATAGACTCAGAAGGACTGCATCAGGTTGGGACCTCACTGCTGAGGGGGGGTGGGGCCCCAGGTAGTCTCTGGAATATGATCCATCCTTGTTGCTGCCTGCTCTAATTTCACCCCCATCCCATCTGTATGAGACTGTACATTTGGGCTAATTCTCTACATTGCTCTGGTCTGGAAAACTGCTTCACTCCAAAATTTGGTATGAGGCTTTTGTATAAGGTTGTTTGGTAGGGATTTGAGAGGGCATAGAAGGGTTATTACATCCTTTCAAAATCCTGTTACTAGAAGCTTCCACATTTTACACATGAGACCTCTCTCTAAGAAATCATTTATATTCTTCCCTCCCCCCAATTTTCTGCTTTCCCTCTATTCTTGGCCACATTACTTTTATATGTACAAAACTTTTCAATTAAATACAATTAAAATAATCCATTTTATATGACACAATTATATCTCTTGTATATTCTTAAATCCCTCTCCTATCTATTCATATGATAGATAATATCCCTCTTCTAATCTATTTTTTTTGCTATGATATATCCCTTTACATCATTTATTTATTTTGATCTTAACTTAGTAAATGGTTTAATATTAGTTTATATTCTACCAAACTGCTTTCCAGTTTTCCCAACAATTTTTACCAAATAGTGAATTCTTATACCCACAACTTGGACATATATTTTTGTCAAATACAAGTTTGCTATAATTTTTTTACTATTCTTTATTGTATGTATTCTGTTACTCTGATCTACCTTTCTATATCTTAGCTTGTAGCAGATAGTTTGGCTAATTATTGCTTTACAATATAGTTTATAATCTCATACTACTAAAACTCTTTCCTTCATTTCTTCCCATTAAGTCTATGATATTCTTTATCCTTTTGTCTTCCAAATGCATTTTGTTATTATTTTTCTAACTCAAATATTTTTGGTAATTTAATTGGGATGCTATTAAAGAAATAAATTAGTTTAAGGAGGACTATCATTTTTAATCATATTGACTCCACCTAAACAAGACACAATATTTTCCAATTATTTAAAACTGAATGTATTTGTATAAAACATTTTATAACTGTCATCATATTATTCCTGGGCTTATTTTGCCAAATATACTTCCAGATAGTTTTTCTGTCTTATGGTTATTTTAAATGGAATATCTCTATCTCTCCTTGAATGTCTTTACTAGTGATGTGAGGAGAAAGGTATGTGTTACTCTCAGAATATGTTTCTCAAAACCCTCCTAGCTGAGCAATGTGCTATGTCCAAGCATGCTGACAAGTAGTCATCCCCAGAAACCCCTAACCACGAAGCCACCTGCTTTTGCTAGGCTGTGCCCCTAAGTATGCCTCAGCATGCTACAGGTGTTATAAGTTGTGGTTATACTATTTGCCAACTGGATCAAGGTCCTATGCTAAGCTAAGCTATAGGTGCTATAAGTTGTGATTGCGCTATTTTCTGACTGGGTAAAACCTTAGTTTAAAAGTCTTGGCTCACCATTTAGGGGGGGGCAAGGAAAGGAGGAGGGGAGGTAATTAAAGCCTATAAAAGGCTGATTGTTTAAAGGGCACTAAACCAAAGGTTTTTGAGTAGTTTGAGAATGCTCACGAGTGAGGGCACCCACATTCTCTATGTTCAATTCTCTATAGAAGTCAGTCGAGTCCAACATCATCATTTTGAAGATGAGGAGAATCTAAGCCTAAAAAGATAAAAAGAATGGCTTAAGGTCATACAGGGAAACAGTGGGAGACTTAATGTTTGAAGTTTGGCCCTTTGTCTTACAACCCAGTTGTCTTTCTTTTCCACTACACTTTCAGAAGCAGAGAGGTGGTACAGTGCTGCTGGGTCTTGTGTCAGATCTCTTTTATGATGCCAATCTGGTCTTGGGCAGAAGCCCAGTGGCCTAAATAAAGGGAAATTGGTCACCCCAGAGAGAGGTGAAATCTCCTCCACCCAACCCAAACCCCAAAAGGAAGGATTTAGTTTAACTCAATGAGAATTACTTCAATTTATCTATATCCTACCATCGATAAACAGTATATATCTAAATGCATCAGCAAGCATCATCTGCAATGGGAATAAACTAGAAGGATTCCCAATAAGATCAGGAGTGAAACCATTATCACCACTATTATTTAACATTTTATTAGAAACACTAGCAGTAGCAATTAGAGAAGAAAAAGAAATGGAAGGGATTAAAGTAGGCAATGAGAAAACTAAACTATCACTCTTGGTATACTTAGAGAATCCTAGAAAATCAACTAAAAGGATAGTGGAAATAATTAAAAACTTTAGCAAAGTTGCAGGGTACAAGATAAACCCACATAAGTCATCAGCATTTTTATATAATTCCAACAAAACTCAGCAGCAAGAATTAGAAAGAGAAATTCCATTTAAAATCACTCTGGACAAAATATTTAGGAATCTTTCTGCCAAGACAAACACAGGAATTATATGAACACAACTATATCCCACCATCTTGCTCTTGATTTCTTGCAAGGGATTGAAAACATTTCCTGAAACCTCCAGACAGATCCTTGTCCCTGACAACTTATCTTTAAGAAATTCCAATACTGGCCCTGGTCCCAGACTGAACAATAAAGCCTGAAGTATTTCAATCATCCAAGTCAGAATTTAGTAAAAGATAATCAAAACCTTAATTACTTGTCCAACCACCCTAGCATCTGGCTATTGCATCTAGATTAGCTAGTGCTTCATTCTCAAAGGGGTGACTGGACTTATGTCCTTCCCTCCTCTCCAAAAATTTATCTAAGCACTTTGTCTTTATTTAGTTCAGCAGAAACCCCCAGTAATTATATTGTTGTCAATCTTTCCCTAAATGTGACCATCCCAGGGCAGTTGACTCTGCAGGGTGTCTGTGTTCATTTGCCTCCCTCCTCCTGATTAAAATATTTGCTCTTAAAACTCCTGTGGTAGTAATGAATTATTTTTCAGGTTGACAGGATCAAACATCTTTCTAATAAAGTAGTACTGAGGTACTTCCTCTGTTTCAATTAAAGGAGGAGAGTTCATGGTGGTGGTAAATTTCCACATGTCAGGTGATATGTGAAGACTTCTCATTGTCTGACTATACTTCTAAGGATATAATTAAATAGAAGTATGATCAGCGATTTCCTAAAGAATTTGTTCTGTGCAATTGGCACTCCAGGGTGTGTATAGACAGTTGAGAATGAGGCGGGCGGTAGAAGACAAAGTAGCATCCTCACACATTAAGTCACCATTGGCAAAATCTTGTCCTATGCCTTCCTCAGTCTAAGAAACATAGTATATCATTCCTTATTCTACATGGAACTACGAGCATTCTGTATATTTTATTTATTCATGGTAGTTGATCATGTCATCCAGGCTTCATTCTAAATTTCAAATCAACTTAGGGAAAATTTGCAGCAAAAATTGACATGGAAGCATTTCAGAGCACACTTTGTATATAAGCATTATCATCATATAAGTCACTAGAATCTACCTATATATTTATAGAATTAGAATATCACATAGATTTAATATACATGCATATACACCACACACACACACACACACACACACACACACACACACACACACACACACACATATATATATATCCTTAAGGTTTGCAGAACACTTTGCAATGTCATTTTATCCTCACAACAACCCTGAGAGATAGGTGCTATTATTTTCCCCACTTTATAGGTGAGAAGTTCAGGTGATAGAGATTAAGTGACTTGCATAGGGTCACACATCTGGGAAATATCTGAAGTTGGATTTAAATTCAGGTCTTCTTCACTTCAAATCTGGTGCTCTTTCTTTGTGTAAATTGCACCTACCTCTTGGACAATGATTCTTAAGCTTTTGAATGTTAATAAACCCTTTGGCACCCTGGAGAACTCTATCCAATCTTCTTAGATGATTTCTGAATGCATTAATGAAGATATGTAGAATTACAAAGGAAATGAATTATTTTGAAATATAGTTATTACAATGCTTAAAAAGATCAAAATCTCAAAGTTAAGAAACCTTCTGGGTAATATTTCTCCTAATTAGACCATTTGAATAACAGCCTCATTTTACATTGGTTTTGTAGGATGAGAATTAAAAAATGATGGGAAAGAACTGCAAATAAATGTTATTGCTTTATCAGAACAATAAAACTAAATTTTCTCTTGCTCATCTTTTTTTCTGATCAATTTGAGTTTTCATATTTCAAATTACTATCTAAGAAGAATATCCAGGTGTTCTCTCTCTCTATCTCCCCCATATACATAGATACAAACATATGTATGTACATGTGTATAAACATAAGCAAATTGTCTTCCAACCATGTCAGATTTATGAATCAAAGCCTGTAAAATTTCTAAATGTTATCTCTTCTGCCTTCCTCTTCACAAATTTTTTCTCATTCATACTAGGTAAATAATGTGAAACCTTTTGGAATCAGGGAATAATTTAATTTTGGGTTTATCTAGAACCTTCATAAAGACAATATGCAGGAAATATTTATTCTTTTAAAACATTGAATATATTCATAGGATTACAGGGTTTTAGCTTAGAGCTTGAAGCAATTTCAGAGGCCATTTAGACCAGTCCCTCTCATTTTAAAGATCAAGAAACAAAAATCAGAGATTACAGTGACTTTCCTAGGTTCACACATGAAAAAAATACCCATTTATTAATCTTTTAAAATATTCTAGAATATCTTTAGTGACACCCTGAGTTGAGATGTCATAAGACCTGGACTGAAAATCAATATCTTTGGCAAATGGTCCAATCCTCTAGGCTGAAAGGTCAGAGGAGAGAGGGATGTAAGGTGGAACAGAGAAAGAGAAGCCGAGAGAGAAATTGAGCTTGTATTTCTAAAGAATTATTTTAAAGTGTTGTAGTACATTTTTAAAGACTGTTCTGGCTTAGTTATACTTTGTTTCAGTACTAATTAATCAGCAGGCTGAAGAGGAGTAACATCAGAGGTAAATGGATCATTTTAAAAATTACCTGCTTAATCTACAGTGGCTCTTTTACTTGCTTCATTCCTCTAATTAAGAATTGTCTGAATAAGCATTGGTATTTTAATTGAGGTAGAATGGAAAAAGATGAAACGCAGGGACAGGAGAGAAACTAGTTTTCTAAAAAGTGAAACATTACTCTTTTTAAAGACTGGAATGGGCTTTAGAAAAAGTGCTTACAATGGAAAAAATTTAACGGTTCCATTTAACTACACAAGTAACACCAATGTGCTAATTATTGTAAAATGAATCCAGAATTCACTATGTGGTTATGGCTTATGAAATACTTGAGCTCCATTACACCAAGAAATAAAATGCTGGAAATTCATTTCTGGTAATTCATGCATAATTGAAGTGATGGACCAGTAAGAAACTTACCAGGATGTACCCATTTTGATATCTTCATTCTCCCTCTATTCATACTTAAAGGTTTATGGTAAAAAAATGTGCAAATGTATTGGTCTCATAACTTTTATGAACTATTTAAATGTATAATGAAGACTTCTAATTATGTAAATGTAGCACTAAATATGGAGAATAAAACATCTTGTTTACATTTTATATAAACCTACTATAAAAAGAATATTAAAAACATGCATATATATTGTATAGAATTTTATCAGTCAAAGTTTCTTCTCTAGGTTTTGCTAAATATTTCCAGAGAAATGACAATTGTAAAATCTAATGAGAAAGTTCAGGAATTGGGTTGTTCTGGAAGACAGAACTTCTTGATTTAACTATTAACACTTTCCTCCTGCTTTATCTTTGAAAATCTTACAGTATTGTTTGAATTTACTTAATTCCTCTGTTAAGTGTAGTTTAATGAATGTGATTCAATCTTTTTTTTTTATTGCTTAAGTTTCTAATCCACAGGGTGTCCCTTCTAGACATCCTCTGGAGATCAAAAGATAGAGACAGAGAAGTTGTGGGGAATTGAAATGATTGCCCCTGGTATATTTGTAAAACCCTCTCCTTCCGTTTGCTTTTTTAAAATGAATTCTTATCATATTAATTTGTTTTCTTTTTACCACTTTCTCTTCCTAGTAAAACATAACAAAGAAGCTAAATTAATTGAATCAAGAATAACAGAATTCCATGAGAAAAAAAGAACTTCACGGAACATCTTGCCTAATCCCCTCAATTTGCAGTTAAAGAAACTGAAGCTAGCAGAGATCAAATGACAGTGGAGATCACACAGAAAATCAAGGGATAAGTAGGGACTAGAACATAGATGTCTGGATTCCCCTGTTCTGTAAAGATATTAGTTAGTTGGATTCATGCTAAATGTGTTTTTTTGCCCTACTTTCTTTGCATTGTCTCTGCCCAATGAATTCAAAATGCTTTGCAAAAAAATACATTAATATAATTAACTTTTGTGTTTGGTAGATAGCATACTCCTTCTGGGTTTTGATAGCCCAAACACCACCATACAATTTGCTTATGAACTCAATATGACCAATTGTTTGTCATCATGTTGACCATTTTTATAAAATCAAAATCAATTGACAATCAAACAAGTATTTAATAAATATGTACTGTGCACCAGGCACAGAGTTAGAGGCTATTGATGGCAAGAAGAAGGAATGGAATAATCCTTATTCACAATGATTTTATGTTATAAAGGAAGAAAGACTAAAAGTATAAATAAAATTTTCCAAAGGCCATTTTGAAATGGAATGTATGAGCAGATAACGCAGCAGATAAAGTTTCTAACAATAATAATAATGGCTAACATTTGTAAGTTCTTTTCATTTATTACTTAATTTATTTCTTACAACAGTCCTGGGAGGTTAATGCTCTTGTGATTTGTTTTATAAGAAAACTGAAATGAAATGATTTGTCTAGGGCCACATACTTATTAAGTGTCTGAGATTGGATTTGAACTTAAATCTACCTGATTGCAAGTCCAGAGTTCTATCCACTATATCTCTTACCTAGAAGATAATTCCTAAGCTCTGTTTTAAATGTTGAAAACTGAAAGGTCTGCCCACCAGCTTGCCTGAGTAAAATGAATTCTTTTTAAAATTGCTTGTATGAATAAATGTTGCTTCGTTAAATTTTTGAATGGACAGGAAGTTTAGATACTATGCCCAACCAACCATAAAAATCTTACCACTCATGAGTAAGGGAACTCTGTGCTTGTTGGGCTTGGAGAAATCATATAGCATGCTATTTCTTCTTTCTGACTACTCTTAAGTTGTCTCTAAGGTTATGTGAATGGAAGGTATTTAGTCAACTCTGCCCTACTTCTCCAGAAGCCATTTTACCAAACTCTACAGATAAGGAAAAGTGAATCTTATATTTTAATGACTTCACCAAGAACTGAGAAATCCAGTATATACCAAATTATAGATATAAATATGAGAGATGTTGAACCATAAACCAGCATTCTGGCTCTAAGCTCATCATACTTTTCTCCAGAGCCTTGATTTAAGAAAGTTGAAAGTTTTGCCTTCTGAAGTGCCTTATTTCAACTCAAGGGAGTTGAAAGCTATGGAATCTTTTATTCCCTGTAGTCAGTTGTGTGACTACAACTATGTAGTATCCTATAGATTTTTATAAAAGCCTGCCTATTCTCTTTATAAGTTTTCTTCAAATATGTCCTTAATATATGATTGAATATTCTTTTAAAGATTTTTAGAGTTCAAAACATAGACATGGATCAGTAGTAACTGAGTCTTCTAAAATTGTCCTTTTTGTTGTAAGTTTTGATATATAAATTAATGCAATATCATTGCACTAAAATGATGAATATCAATTGTTCAGAAAACTTGGGAAATTTATATGAATAAGTTTCATTCGATAGGTAGAATACATATAAATAATGAATATTAACACAATAATAGAAATGGAAATAATTTAAGAAATAAATTTAATTCAGAACAATTTTAGTGATTAATTTGGGCCCCAAAGAAATGAAGAAAATGCAGCTCCTTTCTGTGAAATGATAAAATTTTATGATTAAGAAGTACTAAACACTTTTTTGTGTTGCTTGGCTTTACCAAACTGCTTCCCCCCCCCTATTTCTTCTTTTAACCTTTGCTAATAGGGATGGTTAGGAGGGTTATATTTTTAAATGGTTTTAGAAATCAAAACTTATATTTAGAACTGAAGGTGGTGGAAATGATACCAGTAATTTTTAAATACTTTTGAGGTGCAGGTAGTAATACTATCCTTTATTTTTCCCATTTGGTATTTTCTCCTTCTTGGAATCCTTGAAAATCATTTCTTTAATGCTTTAAAAATTAACTTTCTTCTATTGTGAATTTTATCTATGTAACGATATTATTCATGGTCCTTTCCAACTTTATATTCTTGTGTCTTATTTCTGCATCTTCGGTTATCATGAAGTATTAACACCACAGATGATTGTGAGTAGATGGAGTTAGGACTGCAGATTGAAGGGTTATAACTTCCAAACTTTCCCTATAATAACTTCTACAACCAGAGCAAACACCAAATTGAATTCTGAGAGTAAAAGCCAAGATAAAGTCAATGAATAAGTTTGCAGTGAAGTTGAGGGGAAAAAAAAGTCCTGGCAACACTGGATTGAAGTCTGGTCATGAATATCTGACCTGCCACCTTGTCAGAAAGACATTCTAACAGAGCCCTCTACAAGCATGCAGGGCTCAAGAGCAGGTACCATTTGGCAGCTTTGTAATTTATTACTCAGTTCCCAGACATAGTTCTAGGGTGTGGAGGCACATTTTTGGTCACAAAGAAGCAATGGTACCACCTGATGAAGACCAAGAGGACAGTGACCAGACCTTTCACTGAATCACACAACCTTGGAAGCATAGAAAACCTACAGGCACTCCGATCAAACTACAGAAGCTTAGGTCAATCATCCTTTTATTACCTATCCATAGGTGAAAAGAGTATAATTCTGATATAAAGCTCCAAGTGGGGGAAAAAAGCACTAATAGCAAAAAAAAAAAAACCAAAACTTGATGAATAAAATGTTCGTGGTGAAAGGGAAGTAAAAGAAACAAAGTCATAAGAAGACAACTTGAAAATATCTTCAAGCAAAGGCTCAAAAAATGCAGATCTGACAGCAATCAAACAGTTATTCCTAGAAGATAAAAGAAAGTTAAAAAAAGAACAAAAATGATTCTATAAATTAAGAGCAGTTGAGTGAAATTTAGAGAAAAAAAGTAGGACTATGCAGGAAAATTATGAAAAAAGATGCCCCTTTCCCTCTCCCCATCAATTGGTTTTTCTTGCAGTTTAATTGATGAAAGCTCTTGGAATAATATGTCTTAGCTGCATCTTAAACAACTTTCCACATACAGCTTCTACCACTCTTAACTTGTTTTTTAGGCATCAAGCCCTAGCTCATTCCAGTTTATTCAATGATATCCTTGATTAATGGAAAGAGATGGCACAAATATGAAGGACTATTGTACAAAGTCAAGCAGTTAGATGGGATATCCTTTGAGATAGTTCATCTGAATTGAATAAGAAGAAAACAACAGTCTAATTTTATTAATATTAATATTGACATCATAATTATTAGAAGTATTACTCTTATTTGAAATTACTTTAGATTCTCTATGGAGTGTTTTATAAATTAAAAAAAAATGAATGAGGAGGCATGATATATTCCATGAGCTTTTTTTTTTAAACACTTATGTTCCATCTTGGAATCAATACTGTGTATTGGTTCCAAGACAGAAGAGTGGTAAGGGCTAGGCAATGGGGATTAAGTGACTTGCCTAGGGTCACATAGCTGGGATGTATCTGAGGCCATATTGGAACCCAGGACCTCCCATCTCTAGGCCTGGCTCTCAATCCAGTGAACTACCTAACTGCCCCCTCCATGAGCTTTTGATCAAAAAGAATGTTCACATTTATAAGATGATGAATCCTTTAAAGTATGTAGTTAAGAAGTTCCTTATTACTATTTTCATTATAAATAAAAAATATGTTGATTACTTTTTTTAAAAAAAGACTATTTCTTCCTGGTGTCAGCCTGAGAAGTTTAAACACTGGATTTTGTAGTTAACTTTACTTTCCTCTTTCTTACTAATCATAGTCTATAAAATAAAAAATGAGCTTTCCTTCTTATTTAATTCCCAAGTGATTTCTAAATTTACTATACTTCAGTCAGAAAATAAAACATTTTTATACCTGCAGAAGCTATTGCTATTAAAAACTTGATGATCATATCAATTTTTTCTGTGATGAATTAAACTGCTTAAGTGGCTTCCTTGTTGTGTTATAAATTAAAAGATCCCCATATAGTTTGGAAGTTGTATCATTAATTGAATTCTGAAAATGAAAAAAAAAAGAAATATTCTCATGGAAGTTAATATTTCAAATTAGAAAGGATGATCTCAGTTTTCAGGTTTCTGTCATGTCTTAAAATGTTTTTCCTGATATGCCCCTTGTTGACATATTTCAGTACTTCTTGTCTAATTTTTTTCTCTGATTTTCTTTTTCTTGACCAGTTAGCTTCATATCTATACCCTAAACAATAGCCTTGGTATTTCTTATTTTCCCAGTTTTTAGAGAAAATCTATCACTAATTCTATCCTGCTCTCTTAGACTGCCATTTCCACTCAAATTTTTAATATCTATTTCTGGTTCTATCCATTTTTTCTTCCATTCTTAACTTCCCAATCTTGATCTGGTACTTTTAATCTAACTCTTAATTTGACATGGGAAATGTCACTCCAGTTAGAGAAGCAAAGTCCTCCTTTTCACCTTGCATATTTAAAATGTGAACTTTAGGACAAGAATTGTCTGAGGTTGAGTGGTATGGTAATCATTTACCAACTTTTCATCATTTACTCTTTTAGCATTTCCTCTTCCTAAAATTACATTGATGTTGGTCAACTCAAATGTGAATACTGAGCTTAATGAAGCTAAAGTAATAACTGATATCTCTAAATTACAGTGTTTCACTTCATTTTAGGACCATTCATATCTCCTCATTTCCTCAGATAGCTATATTACAAATATATGACATATTAACTTTTCCAGGGGTCCCAGTCTTGCTCATTTCACTCTCAGTCCAACTAATTTTCATATTGCTGCATGATCTCACCAGTAAACATTCTGCCTCTCTTTGCCTACCCTTTTCCCCAGGACCCTCATTTTTTACTTCTCCTTCCTGTTTGTCTTCCTCCCTTTGAATATAAGTTCTTTCCAAATAAAGATTTTCTTATTCAGTGTTTGAAACTCAATGAGAGCTTTTAAAATGACATTTTATTTTCCTTAATTACATGTAAAAACAATTTTAACATTTGTTTGTTTTTTAAATTTTGAGTTCCAAATTTTCTCCCTTCCTCTTTCCTTTTCCTCATCTTGAAAAATCTGATAGAGATTTTACATATGCAGTCATGTAAAGCATTTTTCCATAATCAATCCTTTTATGGAAGAAAATTCAGACAAAAAATGAAAAAGATAATGAAATATACCATACCTTTTGGATTCATCAGTTCTTACTTTGGAGCAAATGGCATTTTTCATCATAAATCCTTCGGGATTGTCTTGTATCATAGTATTGCTAAGTATGGTCATTATTCACAGTTGTTGATTGTACAATATTGCTCTTACTATGCAATGTTCTCCTGGTACTGATCTTCACTCTGCATCAGTTCATATGTCTTTATGCGATTTTCTGAAATTTCTTCCACTTATTATTTATTTTTTTTAATCCTTACTTTCCATCTTAGACTCAATACTATGTTTTGGCATGGCAAAATAGCAGTAAGGGCTAGACAATGGAGGTTAAGTGACTTGCTTAATGTCACACATCTAGGATGTGTCTGAGGACAGATTTGAATCCAGGACCTCTTGTCTCTATGACTCAATTCACTGAGCCACCTAGCTACCACCAGCTTATTATTTATTATAGCATAATGGTATTCCATTACAATTACATACCATAACTTAGGCAGTCATTCCCTAGTTGGTGGGTATATTTTTACTTTCTAGGTCTTTACCACCACAAAATGAATTCCTAGAAATATGTTTGTACTTGTAGATCCTTTTCCTTTTTGTTTTTTTAATCTCTTTGTAATACAGACCTAGTAATTTTATTGCTGGGTATGTATGGTTTTATAACCCCCTGAATATAGATCCAAATTGCTCTCCAGAGTGATTCTATCAGTTTAAAACTGCCCCCTCCCCAAATAGTGCTTTAGTTTCTCAATATCCCCACATCCCTTCCAAGTTTTGTCATTTTCCTTTTCTGTCATAATAACCAATCTGATAGATATGGGGTGTTAACAGAGTTGTTTTCGTTTGTATTTCTCTAACTAATAGTGACTTAGAACATTTTTCACTTGACTATATATAGCTATAATTACATTGCCTGAGAACTGTTTATTCATATTCTTTGACCATTTATCAACTGGTGGATGAATTGTATTCTTATCTATTTAACTCATTTCTCTAGGTATTTGAAAAATGAGACCTTTATTAGAGAGACTTGAAGTATTTTTTTTACCTTTATAATTACTGTGTACTATCCTCAATCCTATTTCTCCTTTGTTTTTCTTACTTTCTCCCCTTTCATTCTCTCAATCCTCAAAAGTGTTTTGCTTCTGACCACTATCCTCCCACCTCCAATTTTCTCTTTCTTTTATAAGCTACCCTCTTATTCCCTTCCTATCCTATTTTCCTATGGGCTAAGATAGATTTCTATATGCAATTAAGTATGTATTGTCTTCCCTCTTTGATCCAGTTCTGATTAGAATTAGGTTCAAGTGCTCCCCTCCTCATTTCTCTGATCTTCCCCTAGACTATAAAGGGTTTTGTGCCTCTTTGATTTGAGATAATATACCTAACTCTACTTCTCCTTACCCTTTTCTCCCAGTGCATTCTACTTTCTAACCCTTTAAGTTTATTTTTAGATACCCATCAGATTGAACTCACACCCTTGCCCTCTGTATATGAAGGCTAACTATTCTAATAATGATAGTTCTTAGAAGTTACAAGTATCCTCTTCTCATGTAGGGATGTAAACAGTTTATTCTCACTGAATTCCTTATGATTTCTTTCTCCTGTTTACCTTTTTATGCTTTTCTTGGGTCTCATATTTGAGAGTCAAATTTTCCATTCAGCTTTGTCCTTTTATTAGGAATGCTTGAATTTCATCTATGTCACTGAATTCTCTTTTTTTTTTTTACCTGAAGGAGTAAACTCAATTATGCTGGATAGGGGATTCTATATTGAAATTCTATCTCCTTTGTCCTCCATCATATTTTAGGCCCTTTCATTCTTTAATGTAGAAGCTACTGAATATTGTGTTATTTTGACTGTGGCTTCATGATATTTGAATAGTTTCTTTTGGTTCCTTGCAATATTTTTCTTTGACTTAGGAGTTCTAAAATTTGACTATAATATTCCTGGGAGTTTTAATTTTGGGATCTCTTTCAGGAGGTGATCAGTGGATTCTTTCAATTTTTATTTTATCCTTTGGTTCTAGATTTTGGGGAAATTTTACTTGATAATTTATTTTCTTTTTTTCACTGACTATAATTACTTTATTGGCAATACATCATATAGTACTCTATGTTCCTCCTCTTCAAAATGGGGTGGTTTGGGAGCAAGGGTGTTAATAGGGCATAGAATCCTTAATATAGGCACATAAGTCAAAGATGTGGCCTCCCCAGTGATTTGTCTCTTTTTTTGTCTGGGGATGAAGATCTATGGCTTTCCACTTTACTTCTTGGTGACCATGGAGGCCATGAGGTCTATATAGCTGTTAAAATCATACCCATTGTTATACCAGGAAATGGGCTTGATAAAATGATCACTAGGGGTAATACAAGCACCAGCATCAAAGGTAGAAGAGTGAATATCTCTGCTAAAGTCATATGATGTGATCTGGTCCTTATGATACAAGGCCAGGATGCTCTTCAAGGGTCCTTCTGATACTTGATTCACCATCTTTGTGATATCACATTTGGCAGCTTTCTTCAGGGAGCAAGTCAGATCTATAATAGATATAGTGGGAGTAGGATCAGGAAGGCTATGCCTGTGAGTTTCCCATTCAGCTCAGGTATAAACTTGCCTACAGCTATAGTAGTACCATTAGAAGCAGAGATGATGTTTTGTGTAACATTTACCTATCATGCCATAGCTTGGCAGAGGGCCATTTATTATCTTTTGTGTAGTAGTAGTGGTATAAGAGATGGTCATTAGTCCTTCTACAATGCCAAAGTTTTCATGAATGATCTTGGCCAGGGAGACAAATGGTTTGTAATTCAGGGGGCACTCTTAAGGGAATTATCATATTTCTCATGGTTCACTCTCATCCTGAACAATGGAGCAAATCTGTTGACTTTGACCTTTACCATCTTGCTTCAGGGATGAAATACTAGCAGTGGACCTTAAAAGAAGAGATGAGATACTTAAGAATTACTTTAAAAATGATGTCTAGGCTCTTTTTTAGATCGTGGCTTTAAAGTAGGCTAATAATTCTTAGATTCCAGATATATTCTCCATGTCAGTTGTTTTTCTAGTGAAATATTGCGCAATTTCTTCTATTATGCTCTCCCAATTATGTTTTTAAGGTATTATTTTCTTTAGTGAGCTTTTGAATTTCCTTTTCCTTTTAACCAATTGTATTTTTTAAAAAGTTTTTTTCCTCATTAAATTTATGAATATTTTTTCCCAAGTGGGCAATTCTGCCTCTTAAGAAGTTCTCTTTTTCATTGGATTTTTTAAAAAAAATTATTGGCCTATTCTGTTTTTTAAGTTATTTTTTGTCCAATATTTTCTGTGTCTTCTTTACCAAGCTATATATTCCTTTTTCATGATTTTCTTGCATTACTCTTATTTTTTCCATAATTTTTATTCTACCTATCTGATTTGATTTTAAAAGAAGCCTTTTGTGTTCCTCCAAGTATTCTTTTTTAGGCTTGAGAATAATTCATAATTTTTTTCTTGAAGTCTTTGGATGTTGCAGTATTGACTTTGTTGCCTCCTGTTTATGTTTTGATCTTCCCTGTCACCAAAATAACTTTTCATTAAGTTTCTTTTTTTGTTATTTGTTTATTTTCTAGCCCTTTTCTTATCTTTTAACTTAAAAACCTATAATGAGTGGGCTCTGTAACTTTTGGGAAAATGGATAGTTTGTGATATATGTTGGTGATGGAATAGTATTGGGCTCAAAGAAATAATGAACTGGAGGAATTCCATGGGGACTGGAATGACCTCCACGAATAGATGCAGAGTGAGAGGAGCAGAACCAAGAGAACTTTATATACAGAGACCGATACACTGTGGTACAATTTAATGTAATGGGCTTCTCCATTAGTGGCAATGCAGTGATACATAACAACTCTTAGGGATTTACAAGAAAGAACACTATCCACATTCAGAGGAAAAACTATGGGAGTAGAAACAGAAGAAAAAGAACTTCTTGATTATATTGGTTGATGGGGATATAACTGGGGTTGTAGACTCTAATTGATCACCCTAGTGCAATCATCAACAACATGGAAATAAGTTTTGATCAAGTACACATGTAAAACCTAGTGGAATTGTGAATTGTCTAAGGGTAAATAGGTGGGCGGAGGGGAGGGAAAGAACATGATTCTTATAACCAATGAAATATGTTCTAAATTGACTAATTAAATAAGTTTTTCAACAAAAAAAGAAAATGGGACACTGTCCCAAGCTTCAGGTTTTTTTGTGCTGCTGCCTTCATACTAGCTCTGAGGAATCTACAACTTTTTAGTTTTTCCAAGGTGGTATGGTCTAAGCAGAGGTGTGTTTAATAGTTTTCCAGCTTGTGCTTTGGTCTGTGAGCATCCAGAAGTACTCTTTTCCACTCTGGAACTGTGATCAGGATTCCCTGCTCCCTTCCTTCTATAAGACCTGCTGTGATGGTACTCCTTTTCATCCTGAGACTAGGACTTTGGGCTGTAACCAGGATCAGTGTATCAGTAATGCAACTGAGTCCTGCATGCAGAGTGGTAAAGGTAAAGGAGATCCTGTAACCTCCTTCTGACCAATTGTCTGACCCAGTTGCTATTAGGATATATATGTGCATGTATTCATAGATATATTTATATTGTGTGTATACATGTAGTATATTATATATGCGTGTACAAATATACACACTAAAGTTTACAAGCACTTAAAATATTCCAGGCATGGTAATAATTGCTAAAGATACAAAAAGGGGCAAAGATAATCCTTGCCCTAAAGGAAATTATAATCTAATGGGGGAATATATGCATGTGTGTGTTTCCTAGTCACATGTGCTTTCTATATGTATGCTTTCCAAATATGTTCCCTGAAAACATAGGTTCTTTGTCCTTATTGCCTATTCTTTGGTAATATCTATTCTATGTACATATGTAGCCATATGTTTATACCTTCTCATACTAAAGAAAATATGTAGAAGAGCATACTAAATTTATAACTAAGGAGATATTTTTTTATTATGTGATTTTCTATGTAGTTTGAATGAATGTTTTTTTTTCAACCAACATATCCTTTTGGAGATGCATTAAAGTCAACATTTTGGTCCAATCTTTCTCCCAAAGTACAAGTATAAATGGGTACTGGTTCATAGAGTACCTGAATCTGGATGAACTTTTCCAGGGACTTTTGTGTGAAAGAAAGTCTTACACTGCTACATTTTCACTAGAACTTACCATAAACTACTTTTCAATGATTTGGATATGAATATTTTTTTCTGCAAGCTTGTAAAATAAGAGGACATGCAATAATTAGATTTTGGAGCATAAGAAAAGGTATAAATTTCTCTGTTTTGTAGGCCAAAGTTTACAATAGAAGGAAATGATGATTGATGCATTTATGAACTGAATGAAGGCTTTGTTGCTCCCAACATAGGGGACAGCTCAGGGACTAGATGTGAAGAGTTATTTAAAGGGAACAAGCAAAGAGATCCTAAGATTGAACACACTATCAAAGTAGTCAGAAACAGTCTGAGTGAGCCCCTGCTTCCAGGTCCAAAGCTTTTTTTGCATGGATGAAAATTTTGACACACATCTTTCTCCCTATTTTTTGGTTTGTTTTCATGCTGTCTCTGCTCTTTTATGTTCTGGAAGCAGAATTGCTCAAATAAAATGAAAATATGCTTTTCTTGGAAAAATTACAAAGTAGAAAATTCTGAAAATTTTGCAAAAGTTTTGTCCATAATTAGGTCTTATGCCCAGGAAGTTTAAGGTAATTTGAGTGAGTAGAAGGAACTTCTCTCAATTATTTTCAATCATTTCTTCTCTACTGGCAACCCCTCCCACTCTCCTCAGTTTCAAATGTGTACTTATCTTTTCTGTCTTGGAAACCAAACAACAACAAAAAAACTTCATTTGTCTGAAATAATTCCTCAACCTATTGCCCTATGTTTCTATTTCCTTATAATTTTTCAAATGATTTCCACCATCTGTGTCAATGTAACTTGGCACCAGCAGGACCATAGGACTAGAAGTCAAATATGGTGAGTAGTCAATTTGAAATGAAAATAATTTATTAGGGCATAAATGAAGACTTCTAACTAGAAGCAATTTTAGACTCCTCAAGGAATGGAGTTTAGTTATAGAGTTGTACAATAAAGTAGACCTGAAGATATAAAGTCATCATGTATAATTATGTAGCAAAAATGATCCTACCATGTATAAGGTAAAATATTCTCTCAAAATGGAAGGGGAAGTAGCTTTGAGGAAGCAGTCTACCTGACAAAAAACGAAGGCTTCTCTGGACATTGTGGCAATGGGTCTGTTTCCCCTAGAACTAAGTATTTCTTGCAATTGAAATTTTTCTTGCAATTGAAAATTTTCCACTAGAGAAATTCAACTACTAGACACAGAAATAATCTGAAATAGGATAATGTGACAAAATGAAGTAGGTTTTTCATTGGTATTTATATCTCATCCACTTCCTCCTATAGGATCATGTACATCAAACAAATGATAAATTCTTATTAAGAATTTACTATGTGCTAAGCACTATACTAATTCTGGAAATGAAATGAAGGAACAAAAATAGTCTGTCTTCAAAGGGGTAAATATGATAAATATGAGAAAAAATGATCAAGACCTGAGAGCTGTGTAAATTTATGAGAATGAAAAATAGCAGATATATGAGTATTAGAATTTGGGGTGTAGCATAGTGTAGTGGAAAGGACCCTAGATTTTTCATTTTCATTTGGCTTGAATTTGAATACTAACTCTGGTACCTATTTGTTGTGTGACCTTGAACAAATGATTTAACCTCTTTGGGCCTCAGTATTCCATAAAATGAAGCTATTAATATCTACCTCATTCAATTGTTATATGTGAAATATTTTATGAACCTTAAAATGTTTTGTAAATGCAAATTATTGTTATTTAAACTTTCTTAACATAATTTGGTTCATTTACTGAATCTGGAGGATTTACTCATAGGAATTATACTGTGATAATTCAAATCTGCATCATGGAAAAATGAGTAAATAATTTTGCAATGAAAAATAAATCTATAAGATAATATATTTCCAAGAAAAAATATTCACAGAGAAGAGTTAGATGTCAGGAAATACAGAATTGGCCCTCAGGAGAAAGGGAAAGGCTAGATACAGATACATGAGTGTGTGTGTGTGTGTGTGTGTGTGTGTGTTTGTGTGTGTGTGTGTGTGCGTGCGTGCATGTTTAAATTCATGACAGGGTATCCATAATGACCTATTTAAAGCAGAAATGCACATTGAGGAGAGATGGGAGGCAGCATGTACCAACCAAATCAAAATATCATCACAATCTCGATCATCATCTCCCCTGAGATCCTGATGGAGACAAATCAAGACCTGGAATCCAGAAGTCTTGGGAGCAGAATTACTTCCAGTTCAGTGCTCTCAGCAATTTTTCTTCTAAGAAGCACCAAAAGGCAACTGTTTCTGTAGGTACTATAATCATAGCCATTGAAGACCTAGAAAGGAAAGTTCTTTCCTTCAAAGTCCTTGGTACTGTTAAATAGTTTAGCATCATAAACTGATAAGATTTTTATTAGTGGAATTGGCATTAACAAAAAAGATTTAACATTTACTTTGTGAATGCACCATAATAACCATAGGATTTTTTAAATTGGATTTATGGCTGAAATCTTCCATATGTGCTATCTTCCTCATTAGAATATAAGGTCCTTGAAAGCAAAGATCTTTTCATTTTTCTCTATATATCTCCAGGATTTAACATAGTGTTTTAAACATGCAAGTGCTCAATAAATAAATATATTTATTCATCCACCTACCCATTCATCCACCTGTTCATTCATTCCATGTTCTGAGGAAGTATAGTCTTTTAAAAGAGTGAAGAACATATGATGCATGTGATGCCATAAATAACAAATACAGTGATACAGGGCATCAGACAGTGGAGTTTACTTTCAGCTATTTAGAGGCTTAATAGAGAAAGGGACATCTGAAATAAGCCTTTCTTGAAAGATGGAGATTTGATTTTATTTGTAGAAAGGAGAAGGGAAATGGGATAATAAAAGCATACAGAAAAGAAGGATGTTAAAGATGTGTTCTAGGGATGTAAGAAATGGAAGTTCAAATTGGTTGATTTATAAGCTGGTTTATTGAACCTAGCTTGAACTTGTTTCTGAGAGCCAATTATTAAATTTTTCATTTTGAGCATTTGTACCTCAGAAATAAGCAAACTTGAAAATAAAGTTTTGCCCTGTTATTTTGTTGTTTGTCTCATTTTTAAAAAGTAATATATAATATGTTAACAATGCTCATTAATCTTAAATTTAATTGTATGCATATGCATATATTTTAGCCAGAAAGCCCATTATATGAGGTGCATAAAAAGAAGTGACATTCTAGTCAGTTAAATAAGCATCTACTTTTAAAATAAGTTTATCAATTTTTTTATTCCATAGCCTAAAATTCCTCCTGTATTTCTCCCCATTCCTCCTTCCACAGAACCCTTCCATGTGATGTAGATGTTTTTCAAAAGAAAAAAATTAGGAAATATATGCTATGTCTTTAGGGGAGTGTCTTCTCATATCTTTGAGGTCATGATTATGTTTCACAGTTTTATTATCATTCATTATCATTGCAATAAACACTTGTTAAAGTGACTACTATGTATACAGTATTAAGTCCCAGTGATAAAAAGACAAAAAATAAATAGTACGTCTTCTTAAGGATGTTACATTATACTTTAAAGATATCACATGTATTGAAAGAAGAAAATGGAAAGTATATGTATTGTGTATATAAAATAATCTTGGGCAGGGAATCAGCAAAAAAATTCACATACAATATGGCACTTGATGTGACCATGAAAAGAAGCTAGGATTCTCAGATGTAGAGGTAAGCAAGGAGAGTATTCTGGGCATGAGGGGACAGTCTGTACCAAGTCAAGGAAATGGCAGAGAAAATCAAATGGTAATACTATTGGAAATGTCATATCCAAAAGAACCAAGTAAAGAGAGATTCAAATTACATACCTCAATATTTTCATTCAAATTACATACCTCAATATCAAAAAAAGTTTTTTGATAGACTAGGCATATTGAAGCTGTTAAAGGATTGGAAGACTTAATATGACAGTTATATATTAATAGAATGGACAGAGAAAAGTGACCAGTACATAAGTTAGTGAAATACACTAGAAAAATGATAATGAGAACCTGTTTTAAGGTGGTATTGTAGCAATAGAAATATAAGAAGGAATTTCTAGATGAAAATACCATCATAGAAATAGAAGTTGTGTGATTGTTTCTAAATAATTGTTCAATCAGTTCACAGCTCCACTAGCAATGCACTAGCATCCCTATTTCTTCACATTTATCATTTCCTTTACTTTCATATTAGTCAGTTTGAGAGAAGTGAAGTGGTACCTCAAAATTAGATTTGCATTTCTTTAATCAAGAGGGATTTAGAACATTTTTTCAAGTGATTATTGAACTGATCCAACTACTCTGGAGGGCAATTTGGAATTATGGTCAAAGGGCTATAAAACAATGAATATTCTTTGATTCAGCAATGCCACTACTAGGCCTGTGTCCTGGAGAGATTTAAAAAGTGGAAAAGGATCTACTGTACAAAAATATTTATAGCTGCTCTTTTTGTGGTCGCAAAGTATTGGAAATTAAGGGGATGTACATCAATTGGGGAATGGATGAACAAATTCTGGTATATAATCATGATGGAATACTATTGTGAACAGGATGATTTTTAGAAAGAGCTACATGAATTGATACAGAGTGAAATGAGCAGAACCAGTATTGTACACAATTGTGTATGTTGTGGAATGATCAACTATGATAGACAGCTATTGTTGGCAATACAATGATCCAGTACAATTCTGAGGCTCTTATGACAAAGAATGCTATCCATCTCCAGAGAAAGAACTGCTAGAGTAAGAATGCAGATGAAAGCACATTATTTTTCAATTGTATATTTGGGTTTATGTTTTAGGGTTTGGGTTTTAAAATATCTCACCAAAATGAACAATATGCAAATATGTTTTTCATGATAGTACTTGTATAATCCAGATAAGCCTACTAACACCAGGAGGGAGAAGGGAAGAGAGGAAGGGAGATAAGTTTGATCATATAACTTAGGAAAACTTCTATGGAAATTTGTTATAACATGTAATAAATAATAGATAACAAATACATAATTAATTGTGAATAAAGTGAAAATGAGGCATTAAATAGAAATCTCAAGTTTTACTCATATCATTAATGATAATAGTGAAATAAGAGGGGGAAGTTTAGGAGACAATGAATTAATTTTTATCGTGATGAGTTTGACATGCTATTTGTTTTCCACATGTGGATATATCTTTTAGGCAAATCAAGTTAAAAATCATTTATTAGGTGCTCAGACATTGTGTTAGTCAGTGTGCTAAGCACCAAGACTACAAATAGGAGTGGAAAGAAAAATTTTCCCTATTCTCAAAGAGCTAAGTTTTTTTTTTTTTTTTTGGAAAATTTTATCTCATTAGTTAATTCAGAATATTTTTCCATGGTTAGAAGATTCATGTTCTTTCCATCCTCTCTCCCTAGCCTCCCACCACAGCTGATGCACAATTCCACTGGGTTTTACATGTGTCATTGATCAATACCTATTTCCATATTATTGATATTTGCACTAGGGTGTTGTTCATTTAGGGTCTATATCCCCAATCATATCTCCATTGACCCTTGTGATCAAGCAGTTTTTTTTCTTCTGTGTTTATACTCCCACAGTTCTTTCTCTGAATGTGGATAGTGTTCTTTCTCATAAGTCCCTCTGAATTGTTCTGGATCATTGTATTGCTACTAGTAGAGAAATTCATTACATTT
The DNA here is from genome assembly GCF_027887165.1 of Monodelphis domestica. Taxonomy (NCBI): domain Eukaryota; kingdom Metazoa; phylum Chordata; class Mammalia; order Didelphimorphia; family Didelphidae; genus Monodelphis; species Monodelphis domestica. The sequence continues at coordinate 117,454,468 of NC_077230.1, read as the reverse complement.
GATTGTACCGCAGTGTATCAGTCTCTGTGTACAATGTTTTCCTGGTTTTGTTCCTTTCACTCTGCATCAATTCCTGGGATTGTTCTAGTTCACATACAATTCCTCCAGTTCATTATTTCTTTGAGCACAATAATATTCCATCACCAACAGATATCACAATTTGTTCAGCCATTCCCCAATCAGAGGGAATTCCCTCATTTTCCAATGTTTTTCCACCACAAAGAGTGTGGCTATGAATATTCTTGTACGGGTCTTTTTCCTTATTATTTCTTTGGGGTACAAACCCAGTAGTGCTATGGCTAGATCAAAGGTCAGGCAGTCTTTTCAAGTGCTTTGGTATAGTTTCTAATTGCCTTCCAGAATGGTGGAATCAATTCACAACTCCACCAGCAATGCATTAATGTCTCAATTTTGCCACATACCCTCCAACATTTATTACTTTTTTTCCCTTTGCTTTCATGTTAGCAGGTGGTACTTCAAAGTTGTTTTGATTTGCATTTCTCTAATTATAGAGATTTAGAACTTTTTTCATGTATTTATTGATAGTTTTGATTTCTTTATCTGAAAATTGTCTATTCATGTCCCTTGGACATTTATCAATTGGGAGATGGCTTGATTTTTTGTACAATTGATTAACTCCTTATAAATTAGAATAATTAGACATTGATCAGAGGTTTTGGTTATAAAGATCCCCCCCAATTTGTTGCTTCCCTTATAATTTTGGTTGCATTGGTTTTGTTTGTACAAAACCTTTTTAATTTAATGTAATCAAAATTATTTATTTTACATTTTATATATTTTTTTCTAACTCTTGCTTGGAAAGAGCTAACATTTTAATGGAGGAAGACAACACATACAAAGTACTGAAAAGAGGAGGGAGTATACTTTCAGGGTGGGAAGTCAAGGGGTTGATTGAATTTAGGATGAGGAGACTTTTGTGACAAAGAGAGAAAACTTAGAGCCAGGAGTCTGGTGAAGGATAAAAACCAGATTATCTTAGTCATTTTCCTTAAAATGGAAGTTCTGACAAGTAACATTATCAAGTGCTTTACAGAAATTTCATGATCAAGTAGGTGGTTTTAGGAATCAGCCATTGAGAGATAATGGTTAAACCTGTGTAAATAAATGAAAGTACCAGGGGAGAAAGTGTAGAGAGGATTTGGAATAGACTTTTTAGCAATACCTAGTGTAAGTTAATTAAAAAAAATAGTACACATAAAAGAAGTAGAAAATGATCTCAGACCTAGGAAAATAATGACACTGATACAGAAACCAAAGCAGGTGAGAAGATCAATGGAATAGTAGTGTGTCAAATGCTTCAGGGAGGAATATGTAAATTGAGAAAAAGATTATTGGATTTGGTGGTTTGGTATGCTACTGAGGAGTTAGCAATGTCAGTTGTAGAATAGTAAAGATACCAGAAAGATTTTGATGTGAGGGAATGAATGGGTGCTGAGGAAATGTCAGGAATGGATACACACAGAGGGAAAAGTTATTTTCAATCTTCTTTCAAATATGTTTTCTAGTAAAATTGGAAACCTTGACCCCATTTCCCCACACTAATCTGCCTATGTTTCATGAAAAAAAGTCACCTTTTTTGTACGAGCCTCTCCTTGTGTGCACAAAGTCAGCTATGGTCATAGCTCAAAATTATATGAATCATCTGCATTATTGTGATTGTTTACAATACCAAGATCAGCTGGTGATTGAAAAGTATGGTCAAATTGTGTGGGCGTGAGGCATCATAATGGTCATATTGAAAATTCAAAACCTTTTCATTTCATGAGGTCCTTCCACAAATCAAAAGAAAAAAATCCCACACAGCTGTTCTGAGATAGCCTATTCAATTGAGCCAACTTACTTTTCCCACAGTTCCTGTATATGTTGTCTGATTTTATAATATGTTTTGTTGAGTGAAAAGGGCTATCCTATGTAGGCAGTAAAAAATCTGCCTTCTCTTCCATATAATTAATAAAAAAAAAGAATTGGATAGGATTTGCTTTAGCAGTGGACTATGAAATCTTTAATATCTCTTTTGGTCTGTCTATATTGGGTAATTAAATTGATTACTTTGATAGAAGTGATTTATAATTTCCATCAAATTGGCAGTTAACTGTGGTATACAAAACAAAACAATAATCCCAAATGTGCATCAGTGGATAGAGAGTCAGGATTGGAGATGGGAGGTCCTGGGTTCAAATATTTCCTCTGACACTTCCTAGCCATATGACCACAGGCAAATCATTTAACCCATATCACTTGACACTTACCACTCTTCTGTTTTGGAACTGATACTCAGTATTGCTTCTAAGAAAAAGGCAAGAATATTTTTTAAAATAAGACCTCACCAGCCACCCATAATCTTGCCTTTTGAGGGCTTGGTTAAAAAGAGGTAGGAAGTGTGTTGCAGAAGGGATAGTCACCTATTAAACTGAAAGGAATTTAAAATTGCTAAAATATCTTCCCCTGAGTTTCAGTCTTTCCGTAGGACTGCCTTTTGTCTTTTAAACTCAAAACCTGTTTTTGATCCCTTGTTAGCTTGGCTTTCTTCTAAATAACCTCAATTTGCAGGTGGCTATGATCCTCCTTATTTTGTCCATTGGTTGATACTGCTTCTTCCTTTGGATTATTGGCTATGTACTGGGACAGTTGAGTTTGACATCATTTCAATCAAATATTAGAATTTTATATATTTGTCATTGACTACAGAGACATTTTAAGATATAATTTTCTAGTGGAGATGTCAGAACAGTTTGGGTTGTGGTCAAGTTAATTTCTGTGAGTGATTCCTTTCTACTTCCTGCTTGAGAGACTGTCTTATTCTTTTTGAATGACATAATAGCAATTTCTACTCCCTCCCCCCTCACTACTGTCAGAATAGATTTATTTATATCATAAAGGATCTGCCTATCAATAATATGACTGTGCTTTGCATAAACCCGATATTTGATGAATGTGTTCAATTATTTTGAATTTCTCCATTTAATTTAATTTTATCTTATTTTATCTTGGTTATAATCTTAAGATGATGTGGGGCCAATACTTTTGTGTTGGTTGTCAAAACCCTAAGGTATCCTAGTTCAAATGCTGAGGCCCTGAATCTGGAATTAGAATCCTATCCCTAAAGCCTATCTGGACATCTGCCCATTGACTCTACCACTCCCTCCCTGGAACAGTGATCCTCAAGAATGGAACCTTCAGTAACAATGGTTTTCTCTACCTCCTCATATACTCTCTTTTCTCAAAACAGTAAGCTAATCAAAACTACAATTGCTATTCAAAAGGACATGATAATCAACTATCCTACTACTCTTCCTCCTATGACTCTTCAGAGTTGATGACAACCGAGGGGTATTTTGAAACATCACAGAGAAGTTGCACAGGAAAATCTAAACCCTTTAGTGGAAAACCCAAGCCCTTTCTTCTCCCTGGAGGTCAGAATATTAGGAACTGTATAGGCAGTACCATTAACAAAATCATTAAAATCATTCTTTGGAAGTTGGGAGATAGATCAAAATTCAAGATGTGAATAAGGATGTCCAAGTCAACAGGCCAGAAAAAAATAAATGCAAATGTTAGTGTAAGAGATAAAAAATTATAACAGGGGTCTATGAACTTTAAAGAGAAAAATATTGTTTATTTTTAATAATACATAATTTTACATCCCCTACAAAAGTAAATTATTATGAGGAGTCCATAAACTTTACCAGACTGTCAAAAGCACAATACAATACAGAAACCCTAAACTAAAAGGAGCCTTTGTATTAATTGACACTTAAGAGTACCTCTTCGAGTACAGCCACATTTTCAAGAGTTTTTAAGCCCACCTCTTTGGGGCTATCTATGCTGGGTTCTGATACTCTCTTTAACACCAATTAATAAGGATGGCATTTCTATCTTCAGAATTTACATCATTTCCAGTGGGTGATGGTATCACTTGCCTTTGGCCAGAATAGCGTTCCACCTGATGGGTAGTGAGTTTCATTCTTTATCAGGTCTGGTATAAGAAAGCCTTTGTGTTTTCATCTTGCTTGAATCATTTCCCTTTCTTTTGAGTTTTCTCATCTTTTTAACTTCCTGTAGCCTTTGGTCTATATAGTGCATGTGAAGACATAGCAACATTTTAAGAGAATTATAGGATTACTCATTTTTAGTCATATTCATTTTTTTTTTACTATTGGAGAATAGGATTTTATATGGATTTGTTTATTCCACATAAGATAATGTGATGGAAAAAATAAAATTACCTTGAATCTAATTTTGTCTTTGCAACTAACTAGCAGAGTGATATCACTTCCCTGGGACTCGGTTTCATCATTTGAAAAATGAGAGGAATTGGCTAAATGGTCTTTTAGGGGCTTTTAGCTTTAAAAAAAAATCCATGTTTCTGTTGTCTGCCTTTGCCTATTTTTCTCTTCTTTTATATAAAATATGCTCCAAAATAATTAGTGACTGGGATATAACACATGTATGATTTAGACATCTTATAGGTAGTATTAGGGAGAGTGAAGTGCACTATGGATAAAAGCCAGCCCTCAGCACTTCTCATAACTCTATAGAGAAGCAAAGAAACCAGGGTGAGAGTAGGTTTCTCTGGGCAAATTAAATCATCCCAAGTCATCAGACTTTTCATTTCAGTTTTAAAGTGAGAAAATACACAAGCAATCATCTAAAAATATAATTACAGGGTGAAATACACAAGGCAGAGTGTATTTTTTTAAATTGCCCATTTTGGAATAAATGACTTTAGGAAATTATTTTCAGAGAATGAGGTTTTCTACTATTGAAAAACCTTCCCTCAAATGTATTCAAATTTTGGTGCAAATAAATAAATGAGAGCAAACTTGCAAATGCCAGTGTAATTGGCAATCAGGCAAAGAGATAGATGTCAGCCATTATGTCCCACACAATGGATTTGATTGCAGGAGAAAGATGGTATTTCCAGTTGCTCTGCTATTAATTGTTACTTTTACTAAAATAATGTATATGCTAAGCAAACAAAAATGTATCCTTGAAAATGTGGACTTGTCTTCTAGTTCTGTTGCTGTCATTCAAAATTGCATTCATTAACTGGTGCCAACCGATCAGGAACCAAGTTGGTATATGCCTTTCTTACTGATTGGGAAATATGCAAGACTTACTTAACATCTGCTGCTTGGGATGTGTTGACAGCCACTTAGCACTGGAGATGCTGTAAAAGGAGCTGTCACCCTTTAAGCTAGCAATTGCAGTGGTGGAATTTAGCTTCTCTTTTCCAGCATAATAGATATTCCTTAAAAAAAAATAATACAGAAACAATAAAAATGGAGCAACAACTCCCTGTGCGCTTTGGGGGATTGGAGTGGGTGTGTTGGATGTGAGTGTAAGCTGTGGGTAACAAGATGCCAAAGTGAAGCATGTGCCAGGACATTTCATAAAGACCTGTTGTCTCTTCATTCCAGAACAAACCCATCCAGGCTTGTATCATTTCAGAACCATGAGGAGTGTTTAAGAAATGGGGGGATAAGGAATACTTTCCCAAATTTAGTGAGGGACTAACCTTTATTAAATCAATAGCGATGGAAAGAGGAAACTCTCTCTCTCAGGCTGCCTGAGGTGGCATCAAGTTTCTGTGAATCTGGGCTCATTTTCACACTCAGAATCATTTGGGTGTATCTGGCAAAACTGATACCTGGCAAGCAGTCATATTTGAAAAGATAGTTTGCATGAGCAAGGCAGACCATAGATGCCAGATACAAATAAAAGCAGAGGGAAAATATATTTTTAAAATACCAAGAGAAATCATAAGCTATTTTTAAGAGAAAATAACAGTTTAAATGCATATAGCTCCTAAGACATCTCAAAACATTTTTATGATCTTTTTGCATTTGTTTCTCAAAACTGCCTTGTTGAGCAAAGACTATGCTTATTTTACAGGTGAGAAAATAGTTTAAGGGCCATTTGCCTTTAGCAAGAAATTTAATTAATCTGTTGATGGCACCTATAGAAAATGACAAAAAAGTCCATTTGAATTGGTGAAAAACTGAGTCCTAGTGAAACGATCTCTTAATTTGTTCAACCAACACCAACTAGCAGAGAGGTTCAAATGAAATAGTCTACTTGGTGTGGTTAAGATAACATCCCTGCTTATCAAAAGCATCTAAATTTTTCATTCTCCTCCTAGATTTCTGGAATCCTGTTGACATAGCCTGGTGATTTATTTAGGACTCAAAAGGCCAATGAAATGAGGTGAGTCTTACATCTCTCCTGAACACCCTGTTGTTTAGACTGGCATGCTATCCCTTTGGAGCATTAACTCAAACATAAAGGCTTCCTTTGAAGGTTACCCACTGAAGGACTGCTGAGTTATGGTATAGGACACAGCCAAAAAGTATGTGGCTATCTCTAGCTACCTGACCAACACAGCATGGTTATAACATAGTCCATGTCCAGTAAATCCATTATTCTCTGTTTTCCTCTGAACTCTAAGAAAGTGGAATGTGAAGATATACAATACTCACCTCCAAGAGGTACAAGGACTAGATGTGCTTTTTGACAAAAGGAAAGCTAAGATGCAGGGTCACTAGGTAAGGGAGGGAAGATGGAACACCTGGGCATGAGAAAAATTGTTGAGATTCCATCCAAAAATGGACTCGTTGGGAATTATACCACACAAGGTTTAACTAGAGTGAGGTGATAACGGCTTTTTTGCAAATACCCAAATACTGAGGACCTATACTTAATAATCCTTTAACCAAGTAGAACTAATTGAGCTTAAACCAGTTTAGCTTGAAAAAGTTAACATTGTATGCTACCAGACAACATTTTCTTCCTCTTCACTTCCTCATCTTGACATCTAATGTCATGTGAATTTCCTCATCATCACCATGGAACAACTTCACCAAGAAAAAAAACGTCATTACTGTATTCAAACATCTCCTCCAAAGTCCAATGTCTGGGTCTCTTCCTCTCTGTCTCTCTATCTCTGTCTCTGTCTCTCTATTTCCCTCTCTGTCTGTTTCTATCTCTGTCTCTGTCTCTGATTCTGTCTCTTTCTGTCTCTCTGTCTCTTTCTGTCTCTCTCTCTCTCTCTCTCTGTCTGTCTCTCTCTCTTTTTCTCTCTCTCTCTCTTCTGGCTGCTTTCTAGGGCGCATTTTTGTGAATTATGGTCTTCAAAACAAGAAATATTAGTCCTGGATTGCAATATCACTAATTTGATGAATTAGATTTGAGTGGCAAGATCAACACTCACTGGATTATACAATGAATATCAATCAATATAGCTAAACCTTTCTTTTTGCCAGTTTTTAGTTACATGTACAAACAATTTTTATAGTTATTTTTGACATTTTAAAATTCAGATTTTTCTCCCTCCCCCCCCCCTTCCTTATCTCCAAGGTGGCAAATAGTCTAGTATAGATCATATCTATGACTTCATGTAATAAATATTTCTATATTGCTCATGTCATGATAGAAGACATATCATACATATAATAGTAAATTAATGAAGGAAATATTGTGGAATATGATATACTTTCATCTGCATTTAGACTCCCACAGTTCCTTTTGATATGAATAGCATTTTCATCATGAGTCCCTTGTGCTTATCCTGCAGACTTGCTTTGCTGATAATGGTTTTGTGCTTCACAGTTGATCTTCCTATAATAATTCTCACTGTACACATTGTTCTCCTGGTTCTGCTCAGTTCACGGTGCATCAATTCATATAATTCTTTTCAGGTGTTTCTGAACTCATCTTGTTCATCATTCCTTCCAGTGAAATAGTATTCCATTACAACCATTACATTCCATATGCTACAAGTTGTTTATCCATTTTCCAGGTGATTGACAACCCCTCAGTTTCCAATTCCTTGTTACTACAAAAAGAACTATATAGCCAAACTGTTCAACTTCTCATAGCCAAAGAGTTGTGAGGATAGTTCTTCCCAAATATTAAGTCATTATGTAAGTGTGAGTTTTCACAAAAATCAAATGGATATTATAAAGCTAAATATTTTTCTAAGTGAAGAATAGGTAATTCTCTAGGTACTGAATTCAAGAAATTTTTTACACTTACTCCTCAGATTTTCTTTGCCATTTTGAAATTTTCTCATGCATCTTTGAATTTGAATAATCTCGAATATATTTCTGAATATTTCACACAAACATATTATTAATAAAATTTGGAAGTTGCATTTCTAACCTTAGATATGATCATCATTTTGTGATGTGATATTGCTATGTATGTGATAAATAGTAGACAGTAAGTCTACTTTCATTTCTATTTTCTTCAACTCCTTTTGATTCATTTAATTACCTTGAATGAGATTTTCTTTCAATTCTGTAGCCTCTTTATTTGTCTCAAGAAGAGAATTATATAATTCTATTCTTTTGCTATTTAATACATAAATTGATTCTGCATTCTCTAAGGAGGACTTGCTGAAGCTGGCTAGAAGAGTGGCAGATGAGATGGAGGCTCTCTTGATATGGATGAGAATGGTGATAATCTGGGGACTATAGAGAACACTATTCTTTCCCCTGGAGCTTTTTCTCAGACATGCTTATAACTCATTCGTCAGACATCTCACTTGCAGACTTTTCAATTCCAGTATGAAATTAGCATCAAGAAGAACTTTGGGAAAAATATACTGGTGATTCTAATTATAGAAGCAACTTCTAAGTAATAATAACAAAAATAAGTAATGATAATACCATTATTTTCCATTTAATAATATGCTTTTGTCTTATTAACTATATGTATGCATTTTTGTGTTGTGTTTAGTTTTTCAGGATTCCTAGAGAATAAAATTCTATTGATAAGTTAATGGATTGGTGAAAAGATGAAAAGAATATTAGTGAATATCTAATCAGCACCATGTTAAATTTAAAGTTAAAAATAAAAAGACTACACCCTGCACTCAAGGTTCTTAAATTATATTTGGAATATATAATACATATAGGGGAGTGGTGGACTAAGATGAATATTTTGATTTATAAATTTACAGAGATAGTGATAGACTTAGATAGAGATAGAACTGACTTAGATGAGATTGACTATTGGAGGTACTCATGGATAATTTAATAAATAAAGTAAATAATAAATGAAATTTAATAATATAATAAATAAGTATGTATTTATTTACATATTTATATATAAATATATAAAATTATTTTTGAATTTGATCTAATTTAATAAATATAAAATATGTAAAATGCTTTTATAGGTAAAATATAAAATAAAATATATTAAATTAATTAAATTGATTAAATTTAATTAAAATTAAAATATATTAAAACATTAAAAATAACAATATAATAATATAATAAAACATAAATAAGTGTACAAAACAAAGACAAAGAAGCTGTGCTTAGTTGAAGCAATGGTATATTTTTAAGTGTACTCTCTCCACTATAGTTAGATAGTGAATTACCATTTGCTAACTGTTAGTTGTTGTTTCATTTTATTCTAGTTCTGAACGTGGACCACCAAACTGTCCTAAACCAGTCTTGATCTATAATAAAATTTTCTCCAGGTAAGAGTTTAGATGAGGCAAAGGGATGAAAGTCAGTAGTAAAGTTGAAAGTCAAACACGTGCTTTGATTTTACAGCCAGAGATTTTACTGTCTCATTCTTAGGTGATATCTAAGATCTTTTCTCCTCTGATATTATAGGATTAAATTCATTAATATGGTAAAGCTATATCACTTTTCTGCACTCACACATATCTCAGGGCATTTCATACTTAGATGATAAATCTAACAGAGTTGCTTGGGGCTCAGATTTGCCTTATTGGATATTACTCTCTGACCTGAACTCTGCACTTGAGATTAATTGGCCTGTCCTGTCTCTGTTTCTCATGCATACCACTCTGCTGCCTCTGTACCTTTGTACAAGTAATACCCCATGCCTTGAAAGCATGCCTTCATTTTCGCTCTCTCTCTCTCTCCTTCTCTCCCCTACTCCCTAAGTCTCTCTCTCTCTCTTCTCGCTCTCTCTCTCTCCCTCTCTTTCCTCTCTCTCTCTCTCTCTCTCTCTCTCTCTCTCTCTCTCTCTCTCTCTCTCTCTCTCTCTCTCTCTCTCTCCTCTCTCTCTCTCTCTCTCTCTCTCTCTCATAGACAATATTTCCTTGGATATTTTCTCAATCACGTAGGAGCTGGGTCTATTTTCACATATGCAGTAAGCTAACAAAATGCCTCAGACTTGCATGCAAGCCAGATTTGACTTTATTTGGATTCAAGGAAGTCCTACCAAAGACAGACACTATCCATGTGACCTCAGACAAATGACTCAGTTTTTTGTGCCTTAGTTTTCTTATCTTTAGAATGAGATAATTGGACTCAATGGCCTCTAAAATCCCTCTCAGATCAGAATCTTTTATACTTTGATACTTTGGGTCTGCTCAACACATTTAGCAACTTAGCATTCACTCAAAGACTAAAATTACCTAAAGAATAGAAAAGGGGTACATGCAGAGTCCCTCCTAGGTTTAATCCCATTTTTATAAAAGAGGAAGTAGTCATGAGATTTGCAATTATTAAACAATTTCACTTGGCTGAAGGCCAGGGTCAGAGATAAATTTTTAAATGTATTCAAGTATACTCAGGGGGAAAATATAAAAAAATATAGCTTATGTTTTTAGATTTATATACACATCTATCTATCTATGATCTCATCAAGACCCCTTGCATAAGAGAGGGCTTGGGGAGGGAAGTATATATAAAAAGGTAAGGGTTTTAGACCAGGGGACAGGGAAGGATTCTTAGGACAAGAGAGGGGAAGGATTTATAAACTCAAACTCATATCAAGAAGTAGGAGGACATACGGGTAAGAAAGGGGATTTTGGAAAGATGGATAGAATAAGAATAAAAAGGCAAGAGTTAAGGGTCAAAGCTGGGACTTTTGGAAAGGTGGACAATTTGGAATTAGGAGGGGAAAGGGAGAGAATAAGGGAGGGTCTATGGGGCTGCATTATAGGCATGAAGAATAGCCATATAAAGTTTTAGAGAAAGAAGAAAGAACACAAAGTTTGGAGAACAGTAAATAAGCCAGTCTGACTAAAATATTGAATGTGCGAGGGGAAGTAATAAGCAATAAAATCTTAAAGGTAAACAGAGCCATATTTGGAATGATTATAAATGCAGAACTGAAGATGTTTTATTTTATTTTAGTCAAAACAGGGAGCAAAAAAGTTGTATGAGCAAAGAAGTTACATTGATTTAGGATCAAAAGGAACTTTAAAGGTGGTCTGGCCCAAGCCTCTCATTTTGAAGATGGGGAAACTGAGGCCCATAAACATTTTTTTCCCAAACTCATTGATATAACCTTGTGGTTAGGTGTGACAGAGAAAAGATTCAAACCCATGTCCCCTAACTGAAACTTCAGCTCTCCTTATTAAAATTTATATATTTATTTAGAATATTTTTTCATGGGTACACGATTCATGATTTCTCCCACCCCTCCAATTCCACTGGGTTATACATATATCACGATGCAAAAACTATTCCCATGTTATTCATATTTACAATAGACATCAAAACCCCAATCATATCCCCATCGAACCATGTGATCAATAATATGTTTTTCTTCTATTTTTCTACTCCCACAGTTCTTTCTCTGGATGTGGATAGCATTCTTTCTCATAAGCTCCACTGAATTGTCCTGGATCATTGCATTGCTGCTAATAGAGAAGTACATTCGATTGTGCAACAGTATATAAGTATCTGTGTGCAAAATTCTCCTGGTTCTGCTCCTTTTGCTCTGCATTAAATCTTGGAGGTCATTCCATTTCACATAGAAAGCCTCCAGTTCATTATTCCTTTCAGCACAATAGTATTCCATCACCATCAGATACTACAATCTGTTGTCTTTCCCCAACTGATGGACACACCCTCCTTTTCCAATTTTTTGCCACCACAAAGAGCATGGTTATAAATATTTTTGTACAGATATTTTCCCTATTATCTCTTTGTGGTATAAACTCAACAGTGGTGTGGCTGGATCAAAAGGCAGGCATTCTTTTAAAGCCCTTTGGGCATAGTTTCAAATTGCCCTCTAGAATGGCTGGACCAATTCACAACTCCACCAGCAGTGTATTAGTGTCCCAATTTTGCCACATCCCCTCCAACATTTATCACTTTCCTTTGCTGCCATATTCACCAATCTTCTTGTATAAGGTGATACCTCAGAGTTGTTTTGTTTTACATTCCTCTATGCAAGAGGGATTTAGAACACTTTTACATGTGATTATTGTTCATTTTGATTCCTCCATCTGAAAATGGCCTATTCATATCCCTTGACCATTTGTTGATTGGGGGGAAATTCAGCTCTCTTTACATGCACACGATCATTTAAAAAAATTAAACTTTTAGGATTGCTATATATATATGTTTATACATATAATCTTTGCATCATCTTATTTTTGGAATGGGAAAGTGACATTTGTTGAATTATGACAGGTGGATTTGTTCCAAAATGCCTATTAAAAGTATTTACTTTATGACATATTTGAATGTAGTCTCCATATCTTTCCAATGCAAACATTTTGCAAAAAAGATATTTTAGTATATTTTCCAACCTTTCCATAATCATTTTTCTTTTAGTTTCTTCTATTTTCATATCCCAAGGCTATGAAAATAAAGCCTAATCTTCATCTTCTCCCTAACTCAAAGGATTAGAGGAGAACAAATTTAAAGTGTGGACATTAGAGATTACTTTGATCAATATCTTAATTTTAAAGACTATGAAACTGATTCTCAGAAAGAATTTTACAAGGCCATTGGAAACTGAGAAGTGATTTGTTCAACACCATACTGAAAACCAGTCATAAAACTGGCATTTGAACCAAGTACCTCTGAAAACAGTAACAGAGAAACAAACTAGAGATGACAACCTATGTCATGCATGTTGAACATGATAGCCAGTTTTCATGAACACATAAGTTAGTTGCCATTTCTGTACTCCTCTGTGTCCCTGAGAGCTACTGCAAACTATTTTTTAAGAGTCAGTGATCAGCAATCATTAATCACTTTTCCAATACCATACTGCTCACACATACATGTCACCACCCTTTTACAACACCTAGGAATCACTTCCTGGATGCTAGCACCTGTGCCTACATAGAATATTAAAGTCTTGGAATAGAAAGAACCTTAATTTTACAATTTATTCCAGGACCCTCATTTTACTTGTATGTTAACATATATGTGCCTTTTTCTGCCTGGAAATATAACCAAATAAACATTACCATTAATACAAGAAAGGGCATATCAATGTATTCCCTTAGGGTTCCATGAACCATCCCTGTGACTTTCTAAAACAAAACATACTTCTTTTGTAAATAGTCCCCCTATACATATTGGCTCCCCTTGTTAGATTGGAGCCCCTTAAGGGCAGAGACTTCCTAGGTTTTGTGTTTGTATCCTCAGGGCTTTGTATGATCCTTAGCATATTTTAAGTTCCTAATAAATGCTTTTCATTCATTCACTCATTCATTCATTCATTCATTCACTCAGGTTTTATGACTCCAAATCCAATTACTATATCCTGATATAGGTCTTCAAATGCCTAGAGGAATCTTGGTATTTTCTTAAGTGAGTGTTTATTCCTTAAAAATGACTGACTTTCAATATGGCATCAAAGGAAAGTATTAATGTTGGAGGGGATGTGGCAAAATTGGGACACTAATACATTGCTGGTGTAGTTGTGAATTGGTCCAACCATTCTGGAGAGCAATTTGGAACTATGCCCAAAGGGCACTAAAAGACTGTCTTCCCTTTGGTCCAGCCATAGCACTGCTGGGCTTGTACCCCAAAGAGATAATAAGGAAAAAGTCATGTACAAAAATATTCATAGCTGCACTCTATTGTGGTGGCCAAAAATTGGAAAATGAGGGGATGCCCTTCAACTGGGGAATGGCTGAACAAATTGTTGTATATGGTGGTGATGGAATACTATTGTGCTGAAAGGTATAAAAACCTGGAGGATTTTTATGTGAAATGGAACAACCTCCAGGAAGTGGTGCAGAGTGAAAGGAGCAGAACCAGGAGAACATTGTACACAGAGATAGATACACTGTGGTACAATCAAATGTAATGGACTTCTCTACTAGCAGCAATGCTATGATCCAGAACAATCCAGAGGAACTTATGATAAAGAATGCTATCCACATCCAGAGAAAAATCTGTGGGAATAGAAACACAGAAGAAAAATATATGATCAATCACGTGATTTAATGGGAATATGATTAGGGTTTTGATGTTAAAAGATCACTCTATTGCAAATATGAATAACATGGAAATAGTTTTTGCACCATGATGTAAAACCCAGTGGAATTGCCTGTCATCTCTATGAGGGGGGAGGGAAGAGGGGTAAGAAAAATTATGAATCATTTAACCATGGAAAATATTCTAAATAAATTTTAAAAAAATTGAGTGACTGGTTTTGATGGTGCAGCATCATCAGCTTCTCATTTAGATGTGGAGCCTGAAAAAGCTTGGAGTTACTTTAAAATGGCAATAAGCACATGGGCTCAGAGTTCAGGAAAAATGAGTTCAAAGACTTCAAATTCAAAATTCAAATATGTCCTCCTGAGTCTAATTAAATTGATATTTTAATTTTCAGCTCTGAAATATCATTAAAATCTTTAGTATTATATATATTTAAAATCCATTTGGTTCAGAACATCCTTCTAAGTATTAATCCTTTACCTAACTAAAGTTTGACAATATCAAACAGTATGTTCTCAATAAAGTGCTAGATTTCAGAATAGAATGATGTATTAAATATTGAAAAATTTCTGACCTGATTCTAGAACTCCCATACCTTTTTGGTAAATTTGAACTCTATTTCAATTGACAATTTGAAATAGTATATGAATTCTGGGTTAACTAAGGATTATTAACATATGGAAAAACAGACTATTAAGAATAACAACCAGATTTTTTATCTCTTTCTAGAGCTTGATCAATTCATCTGAATGCAATTTTGATTTTTTTTGGGGGTGAGGTTGGGGGCATGTGTGTTAAGGGGAGGTATAAACTTGTTATCTCAATTTTGTATATGGGAGAATCTCCTTTTTTGATACAGATCAGGGGAACTGAGAAGGTAAGTGGCTTTTGCATATGATTATAGGGCTTAATATGTGTCATAGGCAAGACTTGGACATAGAAATTCCCACCTCAAAGACTGGACTCTCAATGCATTATGTCCTAGTACCTTTATGACAGTCAGATAGCCCCCCAAAACAACAAAAAAGTGAAGAAAAGGAGTTCTAATAATTGCATGGATGATTCTATAAGTTTGAAGCAATTGGTTATAGCTATATCATAGCACATCAAATTTGGAGGTCCCTTAGTAAAATGGTTTCATTTACAGATAAAAAAAGCTGAAGACCAGAGGAAAATGACTTGTTCACGATCAGAGAGATTGTTAATAGCAATGATTGGAATTCTTGTCCTCTTATTCTTAGTCTAATATTCCATTTCTTCCTCTGTCCTTCTTTCCATTTCCCATGGGACATCATACTTTTGTTTGACACTAGTATTTAGTGTATCTCTGCTCTCCCCTAATGTCAATGATGCAAACTTTTTATTGAGAAACTTAACTAGTGTCCAATAAAATAATCTTAGATTCAGATATAGAAAGACACTAGAGCAAATTTAAGTCAAATCCCCTTTTTGAACAACTTCCTAAAGATGCACTTCTGTGATTCTCATTGCCAAACAAAGATGTATTCATAGCAGTCTGACTTTCTATTTTTATGTGATTTCCATCCCCACTAACAAACTAGGTCCTGAATGTTCAATTTTTTAACTACATGTTTGTTATGGTTCAATAAACAAAAGAAACAGGGCAGTTTGGATTAATGAAGTTTAAAAGGAATATACTCAGAACTACCATAAAATTCCATATTTAGATTATAGCTTCCTTCCTATTGTCCTCTTCAAAGACAGTAGTGTAATAACCTAATTCCAAGGAGGTCCATTATCATTTTTGAAATGGATGCTGACTTCTGAATTCCATTATTATTATGCCCCATTTTTGTGGACAATTGCTTATATTAAAAGAGGAATTATATATATATATTGTATATATATAATATTAATATTATATGGTGGGTAGTAATGGAACTGGCAGAATACTGTTATAATTAAAATGGTTAGATGTTGTAAATTGTAGTGAGTTAAAATGGTGGAAGATATAAATTGTGATAGATATAAGAGAGGGTGAGTAATTTGACCGCAGAAAATATGTTTCACTACAGTGTCTTGGTTTTTAAATCAAATATAAGGTGGTCACCCAGGGAAATATATTCCCAAATTATGAATATGCCCAAGTCAATTGGCTTTTATAAAGAATTTATTAATAATACAATGAGGAATTAAAGAAAAGGAGGAGAGAGAAAAGGAATTAATGAGAAAAGAATAGGTCGGTCCAGGGCAGGCCTGGCCAACCCAGGCCTAAGCCTTAAGAGAGAAACCAGTCAGTTATCACTCACCATAAGATTGTCCAAGTAAGGGATTCAGAGGGACAGAGTTCTCCCCAGAGGGAGTTCAGCCAGAGTCAACCTCCTTGAGAGACCTCCTTAGAGAATTCCTGCAAGAGCTCCTTCTCAAGCAATCTCCAAAAGAATCTCCTTCAAAGCCTTCAAAGCCTCCTCCAAAAGGATCTATCTCCCAGGATCTATCTTCAAGGATCTCCAAGCCTCCCAAGGAATCCCTTGCTCAGAGATTCCTTTTCTTATATAGTTTTTTTCCTATGTCACCTCCCCTAAGTTCTTCCATCTACCAATCACCATAGATGTTTTCTAAAAGACAGCCCATCTGAATTCCTGCTAAGTCGACTAACCTCCTCAGTAAGTCTGAACCAGAGAAAATGCTGCTGTGTTGACTAATCCCCTCAGTAAATCTGAACCAGAGAAAACACAGCTGAGTCGACTAATCTCATTAAAAGAAAACTTGCCCGACCCTTTTAGGTACCTAGCATCCCATTGTATCAATTCTAAAAAACAGCATGGCTCAAAGAACTCCTTGCCTTATTATAAGCATGGGTCCAAGTACTTTCATTGTTAGCAAGGAGTTTTCTCCCCTAAAGCAGTCTTAAGTATGGGTGGAGTAGAGGTCCTCCCATTTCTGATCCTGGCGAGTTCTCACATCAAAATGGGGAATGGTTTCCAGTAGGGAATCTGTCCAATGGAGGATTCCTCAATGTGTAAATTTTAACATTCCCACAAGTCCTGAGAAATTTCAAGATTTACAATATATATATATATATATATATATATATATATATAAAGAGAGAGAGAGAGAGAGAGAGAGAGAGAGAGAGAGAGAGAGAGAGAGAGAGAGAGAGAGGAGAGAGAGAGAGAATAGTTAGTAAATGTTTATTAAGGGTCCATTACATGCCAGATACTGTGCTAAGTGTTGGGGTTATCAGTATGATAGAGAAAGATCATCCCTGACATCAAGGAACTTATAATTTAATGGGGGAAGACAAAAGAAATTTGAAAAGCAAGGGCAAGGAGGTAGCATGGTAAAGAAGAAAATGATGTAGAAAATGAATGTAGCTGGGTGGGAAATGAGGAAATGCCTAAGAAGACATCTATACATTTTTTATTGGTTATTGCCCCTTACTTCCATACCAAGTGCTGCCATTTTAAAAAAGATCTTCCTTGTTCTGCTCTCATAAGGAGCATTATTTTCCCACCTAACTTTTCCATCTCCTAATAGTTATTTCACTGAAAGGGGTTATACCGTGGATTAAGAAGCAAAGTAGCCATATGTGATGATTGGGGAAACAGATATAGAGTGTAGACTAGGAATGAAGTCCCTAGGACTGGTAGGATCCATGTGAAGAAATCCTCAAATCTCTACAGGATAACTACAGACAGCTGATTCATGAACTAAATGAAACACAATATGGAGAGTCTTCTCTTTTTCACTTTTGACTTTAGCTCTCTAACCAAATTCAGCATGGCAAAGATTCTGATTCTGCTTGAGGTCAGAGTGGAAGGTATTATATGAAGCCATGGTGGTGGAGTAGGAACAGGACTGGCAGAGTTAATAGCAACAAGTCAGCTTCTCTCAACCAGGAATGAGGTTGTAAGAAGTGTCCACTTGTCATAATTCCCTTGATAGAAGTGTAAAATGTTGTAAGATTTAAATTAATATCCAATAACTCCAAGTATTATATTTTATAAGATTTGTTAGTAATCACTTGAAGTAGAAGAAATATAAAAACAAAAGTATGAAAGCCTAAGTAAAAAACACCTAAGTAAAATTCTCTTCCTTGACTCTCACCCAACCTCCACAGACACCTACCCGGGAAAAGAGTGAGAGGGTGATGCTACACAAAACTCATATCTTCACTATGTTAGTACATTCACATAAATACACGAATGAGATTCTGGGAGAGAGAGTCCTGAGGAGTAAAATTCTAATTGCATAGTGTCTTTTAAAATAATTTTACCAAATTGATCCAGCCATTCTGGAGGGCAATTTGGAACTATGCCCAAAGGGTGATAAAAGACTGTCTGCCCTTTGATCCAGCTATAGCACTGCTGGGTTTATACCCCAAAGAGATAATAAGGAAAAAGACTTGTACAAGAATATTCATAGCTGCACTCTTTGTGGTAACCAAAAATTGGAAAACGAGGGGATGCCCATCAATTGGGGAATGGCTGAACAAATTGTGGTATATGCTGGTGATGGAATACTATTGTGCTCAAAGGAATAATAAAGTAGAGGAATTCCATGGAGACTGGAACAACCTCCAGGAAGTGATGCAGAGCGAAAGGAGCAGAACCAGGAAAACATTGTACACAGAGACTGATACATTGTGGTACAATCGAAGGTGATGGACTTCTTCATTAGCGGCAATGCTATGTCCCTGAACAATCTGTAGGGATCTAAAAAATACTATACACAAGCAGAGGATAAACTGTGGGAGTAAAAACACAGATGAAAAGCAACTGCTTGACTACAGGGGTTAAGGGGATATGACTGAGGAGAGACTCTAAATGAACACTCTAATGCAAATACCAACAATAGGGAAATGGGTTCCAGTCAAGAACACATGTGATAACCAGTGGAATCGTGCGTTGGCTATGGGAGAGGGAAAGGTGGTGGTGGTGGGGGGGGGCGGGGAAGAAAAGAAAATGATCTTTGTTTCCAGTGAATAATGTTTGGAAATGACCAAATAAAATAATGTTTAAAATTTAAAAAATAAAAAATAAAAAACAATCTGAAACTGGCTAAGAAAAAAAAATAATTTTACCAACTATTTTATTTTTCCTGATCTATACAATTTAGTTTTATCAAGAAGCTGAACTGATTCCAAAGACCTATAGGACAGTGATGAAGAACCTTTTAGAATCTTTTAGAGACTTCTTTCCATATCCTGACCTCCTTTTCCCTATCCCAGCTTACCAGCTTACACAAGGAGGGAGAAAGGGAAGGGAGTGGTCCCAGTGCTCTGCTCAGGGGAAGGAGTAAGCACTTCAATTAGGCTGCAGGGTAGAAGGGCTAGGAGGTACAGTGGAAAGGGGAAAGGGAACAGCTTCATGAAGTCTCTTTGCCTTTCTAGTAACTGGCTCTGGCAGGCAGCATGTATCCACAGAGAGGTCTCTGTTTGTCATCTTTGGCACACATGCCTCAGGTTTACCATCATGGCCATAGGAGAAGACAGAATTATATCTAGGTAAACACATGCTACAAGGAGAAAGAGAGTAATCATATTCTGATGACTAGTTTTGAAAGAAGACTAGAGTTGTCTCCTGGGTGTTCAAACAATTACTGTACGTTTGCTTTCTAAACTAAGCCTGAGAAGTATCGTGGTCTCATTTAATTAGCAGCTGACAATAACATTCTCTTAATCCCTCCCTTCCTCCCTCCCTCCCTCTCTCTCTCTCTCTCTCTCTCTCTCTCTCTCTCTCTCTCTCTCTCTCTCTCTCTCTCTCTCATAGACAATATTTCCTTGGATATTTTCTCAATCACGTAGGAGCTGGGTCTATTTTCACATATGCAGTAAGCTAACAAAATGCCTCAGACTTGCATGCAAGCCAGATTTGACTTTATTTGGATTCAAGGAAGTCCTACCAAAGACAGACACTATCCATGTGACCTCAGACAAATGACTCAGTTTTTTGTGCCTTAGTTTTCTTATCTTTAGAATGAGATAATTGGACTCAATGGCCTCTAAAATCCCTCTCAGATCAGAATCTTTTATACTTTGATACTTTGGGTCTGCTCAACACATTTAGCAACTTAGCATTCACTCAAAGACTAAAATTACCTAAAGAATAGAAAAGGGGTACATGCAGAGTCCCTCCTAGGTTTAATCCCATTTTTATAAAAGAGGAAGTAGTCATGAGATTTGCAATTATTAAACAATTTCACTTGGCTGAAGGCCAGGGTCAGAGATAAATTTTTAAATGTATTCAAGTATACTCAGGGGGAAAATATAAAAAAATATAGCTTATGTTTTTAGATTTATATACACATCTATCTATCTATGATCTCATCAAGACCCCTTGCATAAGAGAGGGCTTGGGGAGGGAAGTATATATAAAAAGGTAAGGGTTTTAGACCAGGGGACAGGGAAGGATTCTTAGGACAAGAGAGGGGAAGGATTTATAAACTCAAACTCATATCAAGAAGTAGGAGGACATACGGGTAAGAAAGGGGATTTTGGAAAGATGGATAGAATAAGAATAAAAAGGCAAGAGTTAAGGGTCAAAGCTGGGACTTTTGGAAAGGTGGACAATTTGGAATTAGGAGGGGAAAGGGAGAGAATAAGGGAGGGTCTATGGGGCTGCATTATAGGCATGAAGAATAGCCATATAAAGTTTTAGAGAAAGAAGAAAGAACACAAAGTTTGGAGAACAGTAAATAAGCCAGTCTGACTAAAATATTGAATGTGCGAGGGGAAGTAATAAGCAATAAAATCTTAAAGGTAAACAGAGCCATATTTGGAATGATTATAAATGCAGAACTGAAGATGTTTTATTTTATTTTAGTCAAAACAGGGAGCAAAAAAGTTGTATGAGCAAAGAAGTTACATTGATTTAGGATCAAAAGGAACTTTAAAGGTGGTCTGGCCCAAGCCTCTCATTTTGAAGATGGGGAAACTGAGGCCCATAAACATTTTTTTCCCAAACTCATTGATATAACCTTGTGGTTAGGTGTGACAGAGAAAAGATTCAAACCCATGTCCCCTAACTGAAACTTCAGCTCTCCTTATTAAAATTTATATATTTATTTAGAATATTTTTTCATGGGTACACGATTCATGATTTCTCCCACCCCTCCAATTCCACTGGGTTATACATATATCACGATGCAAAAACTATTCCCATGTTATTCATATTTACAATAGACATCAAAACCCCAATCATATCCCCATCGAACCATGTGATCAATAATATGTTTTTCTTCTATTTTTCTACTCCCACAGTTCTTTCTCTGGATGTGGATAGCATTCTTTCTCATAAGCTCCACTGAATTGTCCTGGATCATTGCATTGCTGCTAATAGAGAAGTACATTCGATTGTGCAACAGTATATAAGTATCTGTGTGCAAAATTCTCCTGGTTCTGCTCCTTTTGCTCTGCATTAAATCTTGGAGGTCATTCCATTTCACATAGAAAGCCTCCAGTTCATTATTCCTTTCAGCACAATAGTATTCCATCACCATCAGATACTACAATCTGTTGTCTTTCCCCAACTGATGGACACACCCTCCTTTTCCAATTTTTTGCCACCACAAAGAGCATGGTTATAAATATTTTTGTACAGATATTTTCCCTATTATCTCTTTGTGGTATAAACTCAACAGTGGTGTGGCTGGATCAAAAGGCAGGCATTCTTTTAAAGCCCTTTGGGCATAGTTTCAAATTGCCCTCTAGAATGGCTGGACCAATTCACAACTCCACCAGCAGTGTATTAGTGTCCCAATTTTGCCACATCCCCTCCAACATTTATCACTTTCCTTTGCTGCCATATTCACCAATCTTCTTGTATAAGGTGATACCTCAGAGTTGTTTTGTTTTACATTCCTCTATGCAAGAGGGATTTAGAACACTTTTACATGTGATTATTGTTCATTTTGATTCCTCCATCTGAAAATGGCCTATTCATATCCCTTGACCATTTGTTGATTGGGGGGAAATTCAGCTCTCTTTACATGCACACGATCATTTAAAAAAATTAAACTTTTAGGATTGCTATATATATATGTTTATACATATAATCTTTGCATCATCTTATTTTTGGAATGGGAAAGTGACATTTGTTGAATTATGACAGGTGGATTTGTTCCAAAATGCCTATTAAAAGTATTTACTTTATGACATATTTGAATGTAGTCTCCATATCTTTCCAATGCAAACATTTTGCAAAAAAGATATTTTAGTATATTTTCCAACCTTTCCATAATCATTTTTCTTTTAGTTTCTTCTATTTTCATATCCCAAGGCTATGAAAATAAAGCCTAATCTTCATCTTCTCCCTAACTCAAAGGATTAGAGGAGAACAAATTTAAAGTGTGGACATTAGAGATTACTTTGATCAATATCTTAATTTTAAAGACTATGAAACTGATTCTCAGAAAGAATTTTACAAGGCCATTGGAAACTGAGAAGTGATTTGTTCAACACCATACTGAAAACCAGTCATAAAACTGGCATTTGAACCAAGTACCTCTGAAAACAGTAACAGAGAAACAAACTAGAGATGACAACCTATGTCATGCATGTTGAACATGATAGCCAGTTTTCATGAACACATAAGTTAGTTGCCATTTCTGTACTCCTCTGTGTCCCTGAGAGCTACTGCAAACTATTTTTTAAGAGTCAGTGATCAGCAATCATTAATCACTTTTCCAATACCATACTGCTCACACATACATGTCACCACCCTTTTACAACACCTAGGAATCACTTCCTGGATGCTAGCACCTGTGCCTACATAGAATATTAAAGTCTTGGAATAGAAAGAACCTTAATTTTACAATTTATTCCAGGACCCTCATTTTACTTGTATGTTAACATATATGTGCCTTTTTCTGCCTGGAAATATAACCAAATAAACATTACCATTAATACAAGAAAGGGCATATCAATGTATTCCCTTAGGGTTCCATGAACCATCCCTGTGACTTTCTAAAACAAAACATACTTCTTTTGTAAATAGTCCCCCTATACATATTGGCTCCCCTTGTTAGATTGGAGCCCCTTAAGGGCAGAGACTTCCTAGGTTTTGTGTTTGTATCCTCAGGGCTTTGTATGATCCTTAGCATATTTTAAGTTCCTAATAAATGCTTTTCATTCATTCACTCATTCATTCATTCATTCATTCACTCAGGTTTTATGACTCCAAATCCAATTACTATATCCTGATATAGGTCTTCAAATGCCTAGAGGAATCTTGGTATTTTCTTAAGTGAGTGTTTATTCCTTAAAAATGACTGACTTTCAATATGGCATCAAAGGAAAGTATTAATGTTGGAGGGGATGTGGCAAAATTGGGACACTAATACATTGCTGGTGTAGTTGTGAATTGGTCCAACCATTCTGGAGAGCAATTTGGAACTATGCCCAAAGGGCACTAAAAGACTGTCTTCCCTTTGGTCCAGCCATAGCACTGCTGGGCTTGTACCCCAAAGAGATAATAAGGAAAAAGTCATGTACAAAAATATTCATAGCTGCACTCTATTGTGGTGGCCAAAAATTGGAAAATGAGGGGATGCCCTTCAACTGGGGAATGGCTGAACAAATTGTTGTATATGGTGGTGATGGAATACTATTGTGCTGAAAGGTATAAAAACCTGGAGGATTTTTATGTGAAATGGAACAACCTCCAGGAAGTGGTGCAGAGTGAAAGGAGCAGAACCAGGAGAACATTGTACACAGAGATAGATACACTGTGGTACAATCAAATGTAATGGACTTCTCTACTAGCAGCAATGCTATGATCCAGAACAATCCAGAGGAACTTATGATAAAGAATGCTATCCACATCCAGAGAAAAATCTGTGGGAATAGAAACACAGAAGAAAAATATATGATCAATCACGTGATTTAATGGGAATATGATTAGGGTTTTGATGTTAAAAGATCACTCTATTGCAAATATGAATAACATGGAAATAGTTTTTGCACCATGATGTAAAACCCAGTGGAATTGCCTGTCATCTCTATGAGGGGGGAGGGAAGAGGGGTAAGAAAAATTATGAATCATTTAACCATGGAAAATATTCTAAATAAATTTTAAAAAAATTGAGTGACTGGTTTTGATGGTGCAGCATCATCAGCTTCTCATTTAGATGTGGAGCCTGAAAAAGCTTGGAGTTACTTTAAAATGGCAATAAGCACATGGGCTCAGAGTTCAGGAAAAATGAGTTCAAAGACTTCAAATTCAAAATTCAAATATGTCCTCCTGAGTCTAATTAAATTGATATTTTAATTTTCAGCTCTGAAATATCATTAAAATCTTTAGTATTATATATATTTAAAATCCATTTGGTTCAGAACATCCTTCTAAGTATTAATCCTTTACCTAACTAAAGTTTGACAATATCAAACAGTATGTTCTCAATAAAGTGCTAGATTTCAGAATAGAATGATGTATTAAATATTGAAAAATTTCTGACCTGATTCTAGAACTCCCATACCTTTTTGGTAAATTTGAACTCTATTTCAATTGACAATTTGAAATAGTATATGAATTCTGGGTTAACTAAGGATTATTAACATATGGAAAAACAGACTATTAAGAATAACAACCAGATTTTTTATCTCTTTCTAGAGCTTGATCAATTCATCTGAATGCAATTTTGATTTTTTTGGGGGTGAGGTTGGGGGCATGTGTGTTAAGGGGAGGTATAAACTTGTTATCTCAATTTTGTATATGGGAGAATCTCCTTTTTTGATACAGATCAGGGGAACTGAGAAGGTAAGTGGCTTTTGCATATGATTATAGGGCTTAATATGTGTCATAGGCAAGACTTGGACATAGAAATTCCCACCTCAAAGACTGGACTCTCAATGCATTATGTCCTAGTACCTTTATGACAGTCAGATAGCCCCCCAAAACAACAAAAAAGTGAAGAAAAGGAGTTCTAATTGCATGGATGATTCTATAAGTTTGAAGCAATTGGTTATAGCTATATCATAGCACATCAAATTTGGAGGTCCCTTAGTAAAATGGTTTCATTTTACAGATAAAAAAGCTGAAGACCAGAGAGGAAAATGACTTGTTCACGATCAGAGAGATTGTTAATAGCAATGATTGGAATTCTTGTCCTCTTATTCTTAGTCTAATATTCCATTTCTTCCTCTGTCCTTCTTTCCATTTCCCAATGGACATCATACTTTTGTTTGACACTAGTATTTAGTGTATCTCTGCTCTCCCTAATGTCAATGATGCAAACTTTTTATTGAGAAACTTAACTAGTGTCCAAATAAAATAATCTTAGATTCAGATATAGAAAGACACTGAGAAAATTTTAAGTCAAATCCCCTTTTTGAACAACTTCCTAAAGATGCCACTTCTGTGATTCTCATTGCCAAACAAAGATGTATTCATAGCAGTCTGACTTTCTATTTTTATGTGATTTCCATCCCCACTAACAAACTAGGTCCTGAATGTTCAATTTTTTAACTACATGTTTGTTATGGTTCAATAAACAAAAGAAACAGGGCAGTTTGGATTAATGAAGTTTAAAAGGAATATACTCAGAACTACCATAAAATTCCATATTTAGATTATAGCTTCCTTCCTATTGTCCTCTTCAAAGACAGTAGTGTAATAACCTAATTCCAAGGAGGTCCATTATCATTTTTGAAATGGATGCTGACTTCTGAATTCCATTATTATTATGCCCCATTTTTTGTGGACAATTGCTTATATTAAAAGAGGAATTATATATATATATGTATATATATAATATTAATATTATATGGTGGGTAGTAATGGAACTGGCAGAATACTGTTATAATTAAAATGGTTGATGTTGTAAATTGTAGTGAGTTAAAATGGTGGAAGATATAAATTGTGATAGATATAAGAGAGGGTGAGTAATTTGACCGCAGAAAATATGTTTCACTACAGTGTCTTGGTTTTTAAATCAAATATAAGGTGGTCACCAGGGAAATATATTCCCAAATTATGAATATGCCCAAGTCAATTGGCTTTTATAAAGAATTTAATTAATAATACAATGAGGAATTAAAGAAAAGGAGGAGAGAGAAAAGGAATTAATGAGAAAAGAATAGGTCGGTCCAGGGCAGGCCTGGCCAACCCAGGCCTAAGCCTTAAGAGAGAAACCAGTCAGTTATCACTCACCATAAGATTGTCCAAGTAAGGGATTCAGAGGGACAGAGTCTCCCCAGAGGGAGTTCCAGCCAGAGTCAACCTCCCTTGAGAGACCTCCTTAGAGAATTCCTGCAAGAGCTCCTTCTCAAGCAATCTCCAAAAGAATCTCCTTCAAAGCCTTCAAAAGCCTCCTCCAAAAGGATCTATCTCCCAGGATCTATCTTCAAGGATCTCCAAGCCTCCAAGGAATCCCTTGCTCAAGAGATTCCTTTTCTTATATAGTTTTTTTCCTATGTCACCTCCCCTAAGTTCTTCCATCTACCAATCACCATAGATGTTTTCTAAAAGACAGCCCATCTGAATTCCTGCTAAGTCGACTAACCTCCTCAGTAAGTCTGAACCAGAGAAAATGCTGCTGTGTTGACTAATCCCCTCAGTAAATCTGAACCAGAGAAAACACAGCTGAGTCGACTAATCTCATTAAAAGAAAACTTGCCCGACCCTTTTAGGTACCTAGCATCCCATTGTATCAATTCTAAAAAACAGGCATGGCTCAAAGAACTCCTTGCCTTATTATAAGCATGGGTCCAAGTACTTTCATTGTTTAGCAAGGAGTTTTCTCCCCTAAAGCAGTCTTAAGTATGGGTGGAGTAGAGGTCCTCCCATTTCTGATCCTGGCGAGTTCTCACATCAAAATGGGGAATGTTTCCAGTAGGGAATCTGTTCCAATGGAGGATTCCTCAATGTGTAAATTTTTAACATTCCCACAAGTCTGAGAAATTTCAAGATTTACAATATATATATATATATATATATATATATATATATAAAGAGAGAGAGAGAGAGAGAGAGAGAGAGAGAGAGAGAGAGAGAGAGAGAGAGAGAGAGAGAGAGAGAGAGAGAGAGAGAATAGTTAGTAAATGTTTATTAAGGGTCCATTACATGCCAGATACTGTGCTAAGTGTTGGGGTTATCAGTATGATAGAGAAAGATCATCCCTGACATCAAGGAACTTATAATTTAATGGGGGAAGACAAAAGAAATTTGAAAAGCAAGGGCAAGGAGGTAGCATGGTAAAGAAGAAAATGATGTAGAAAATGAATGTAGCTGGGTGGGAAATGAGGAAATGCCTAAGAAGACATCTATACATTTTTTATTGGTTATTGCCCCTTACTTCCATACCAAGTGCTGCCATTTTAAAAAAGATCTTCCTTGTTCTGCTCTCATAAGGAGCATTATTTTCCCACCTAACTTTTCCATCTCCTAATAGTTATTTCACTGAAAGGGGTTATACCGTGGATTAAGAAGCAAAGTAGCCATATGTGATGATTGGGGAAACAGATATAGAGTGTAGACTAGGAATGAAGTCCCTAGGACTGGTAGGATCCATGTGAAGAAATCCTCAAATCTCTACAGGATAACTACAGACAGCTGATTCATGAACTAAATGAAACACAATATGGAGAGTCTTCTCTTTTTCACTTTTGACTTTAGCTCTCTAACCAAATTCAGCATGGCAAAGATTCTGATTCTGCTTGAGGTCAGAGTGGAAGGTATTATATGAAGCCATGGTGGTGGAGTAGGAACAGGACTGGCAGAGTTAATAGCAACAAGTCAGCTTCTCTCAACCAGGAATGAGGTTGTAAGAAGTGTCCACTTGTCATAATTCCCTTGATAGAAGTGTAAAATGTTGTAAGATTTAAATTAATATCCAATAACTCCAAGTATTATATTTTATAAGATTTGTTAGTAATCACTTGAAGTAGAAGAAATATAAAAACAAAAGTATGAAAGCCTAAGTAAAAAACACCTAAGTAAAATTCTCTTCCTTGACTCTCACCCAACCTCCACAGACACCTACCCGGGAAAAGAGTGAGAGGGTGATGCTACACAAAACTCATATCTTCACTATGTTAGTACATTCACATAAATACACGAATGAGATTCTGGGAGAGAGAGTCCTGAGGAGTAAAATTCTAATTGCATAGTGTCTTTTAAAATAATTTTACCAAATTGATCCAGCCATTCTGGAGGGCAATTTGGAACTATGCCCAAAGGGTGATAAAAGACTGTCTGCCCTTTGATCCAGCTATAGCACTGCTGGGTTTATACCCCAAAGAGATAATAAGGAAAAAGACTTGTACAAGAATATTCATAGCTGCACTCTTTGTGGTAACCAAAAATTGGAAAACGAGGGGATGCCCATCAATTGGGGAATGGCTGAACAAATTGTGGTATATGCTGGTGATGGAATACTATTGTGCTCAAAGGAATAATAAAGTAGAGGAATTCCATGGAGACTGGAACAACCTCCAGGAAGTGATGCAGAGCGAAAGGAGCAGAACCAGGAAAACATTGTACACAGAGACTGATACATTGTGGTACAATCGAAGGTGATGGACTTCTTCATTAGCGGCAATGCTATGTCCCTGAACAATCTGTAGGGATCTAAAAAATACTATACACAAGCAGAGGATAAACTGTGGGAGTAAAAACACAGATGAAAAGCAACTGCTTGACTACAGGGGTTAAGGGGATATGACTGAGGAGAGACTCTAAATGAACACTCTAATGCAAATACCAACAATAGGGAAATGGGTTCCAGTCAAGAACACATGTGATAACCAGTGGAATCGTGCGTTGGCTATGGGAGAGGGAAAGGTGGTGGTGGTGGGGGGGGCGGGGAAGAAAAGAAAATGATCTTTGTTTCCAGTGAATAATGTTTGGAAATGACCAAATAAAATAATGTTTAAAATTTAAAAAATAAAAAATAAAAAACAATCTGAAACTGGCTAAGAAAAAAAAATAATTTTACCAACTATTTTATTTTTCCTGATCTATACAATTTAGTTTTATCAAGAAGCTGAACTGATTCCAAAGACCTATAGGACAGTGATGAAGAACCTTTTAGAATCTTTTAGAGACTTCTTTCCATATCCTGACCTCCTTTTCCCTATCCCAGCTTACCAGCTTACACAAGGAGGGAGAAAGGGAAGGGAGTGGTCCCAGTGCTCTGCTCAGGGGAAGGAGTAAGCACTTCAATTAGGCTGCAGGGTAGAAGGGCTAGGAGGTACAGTGGAAAGGGGAAAGGGAACAGCTTCATGAAGTCTCTTTGCCTTTCTAGTAACTGGCTCTGGCAGGCAGCATGTATCCACAGAGAGGTCTCTGTTTGTCATCTTTGGCACACATGCCTCAGGTTTACCATCATGGCCATAGGAGAAGACAGAATTATATCTAGGTAAACACATGCTACAAGGAGAAAGAGAGTAATCATATTCTGATGACTAGTTTTGAAAGAAGACTAGAGTTGTCTCCTGGGTGTTCAAACAATTACTGTACGTTTGCTTTCTAAACTAAGCCTGAGAAGTATCGTGGTCTCATTTAATTAGCAGCTGACAATAACATTCTCTTAATCCCTCCCTTCCTCCCTCCCTCCCTCTCTCTCTCTCTCTCTCTCTCTCTCTCTCTCTCTCTCTCTCTCTCTCTCTCTCTCTCTCTCTCTCTCTCTCTCTCTGTCTCTCTGTCTCTCTGTCTCTCTCTTTCTCTCTGTCTGTTTCTCTCTGACTATTTATCTCTCTCTTTCTCTCTCTGTCTATTTCTCTCTCTCTCTTGGATGGTGAGCCTATAAAAGTGGTACTCGGTTCAGTTTGGATTGAATTTGAGTACTGTGCTATTGTTAATTCAGAAACTCTAGCTAAAAATGTTCTATGTAATGTGGTGCCTGGTGGTGTACAAAGGCTTGATTGCATTACTTCACATAATCAAGGACTTCTCCATTAAAACAGGTTATTGGTAAATTCAGTGAGTTCTGCATCTGTAGTTGTCACTTCCATTTTTGACAGATATATGACTAGAGGTCAGTAGGTTGAATCATTTTAAAGAAATTCAAATAGCTCTAAAATCTTTAATATGTGCTTTTTGATGAGCCCCCACCAATTATCAAACTCTTCTTTCCAATTTATGATGGGGAATGCTATCCACTTCTAGAGAAAGGATTGTTGGAGTTGTATTTCATATCCATGTATTTATGGTTTTATTTTGGGGTTTTGGTTATGTGTGAATTTTCTCTTACACCAATATGGAAAATGGAAGTGTGTTTTGCATGACAATAAAATAAAGTTTAAAAAATCATCTTTACAAAAGAATTCTAATATTTTGGGGGGTCCACGTTGAGGATATTCTTTCAAAGGGAAAATTGCTTACAATGGAATCTCCGGTCATCCATTGCTCCATTCTCCTTTAAATTGTCCAAAGTACTGGGTAGTATGAGAATCCAGGTAGATGAGGTCTTCTTTTATTTCAAGTTGCTTGCAAATGACTGAATTGGCCGATATCATTTGTCCACAACATAGCATAGACCCTTAGCCAACATTTGATGATGGCTCTAGTGAAAATTTCCTTCAGCATGTGAACCAGAGATAAATAAGCACTTACATTAGACAATATCTTTCTGTTTCAGATAATTCTTGAAAGTTAGGTGATAATTATGTGCTTTTCACCCTAGGAAAATATCTACTTCTTCTCTGGACTTCATAGTGTGTCTTCAAAAGTCTGATCTTCCCACTTGCTTCATTTGTTGCCTCGAATGATTTTCCAAGGCTTCAACTCAATTCTCAGGCTGTCATCCTGAAGTGTATTCCACATGGCACTGACCTAGTTCCCTTTCCTTAAAGAGAGTAAGTAGCATATGATGCCATTCTAGAATCAGAAGGGCAGAGGGTAATGATCAGGTAGATTTTGTAAGATGCAGATATTTCCCAATGATGAATTTACTAGAGGCATGGTGTAGAGACCAAATAATTCTAAAACAAGTGTTGCTAGAAAATTTAAAGAAGGCATATGGTGCTTATAATCTCACTGAGATACATTCCCCTTGAATATGATGAATTTCCTTCTAACTCAGACCTTTGACTCAAGGTGTGGGATTTTCAAGTTGAAAGGGAGCTCTGAGTCAATCAAGTCTAATTCATACATACCTAACAAAATTTCCAGGAAATAGCCATCCTCCATTTCTTAAAAGCCTCCAATGAAGAGGGAACCCATTGCATTCTTTGTGGCCCATTTTACTTGGGGATGACTTTATTTGTGAAGAAGATTTTCTTCACATTATCCCTAAATTTGCCTCACTAACTTCTATCTATTGTCCTTATTTCAGCCCTCTGTGGCCAACCTCTCTTTTTTGTGACAGCCATTAAGAATGTTAAAGAAAACTATCATCCCCTGACTAAATATTCTCTTCTCCAGGCTATATTTCCTCCTTTATTCCATTGATCTTCACATGGCACTCCTTCCTCTGGGTTCTTAGAAGAAGGGCTTAACCATGAGTAATAGAAAATAATTATGTCTATTCACCTAGCTTCAGTGTTATGGCTTAATTAACATTTGTAAAGATGTTATGGGAGAAGTCAGAATTATCACTTACAGACATTTATGTTCCCCAGACTCTCTGGGATTCTTGCTTTTTGGATTGGTTTCTCATAACTGTCTGCAGTGACTATTACAATAAGATTTATTAATAACATCATGTCCTTTGCCTCTGCCTGCCTGGAATAGGCAAACACCATGACCTGGTGAAGTATATAGGAGTTGAATTCGCTTTGGCTGTTTATAGTTAAGATGTGTGCAAGGAGGGCCTTACAAGTGATCATTGATTCTGGAGAGGACCAAAAAATTCTTATTGAATAAAATAAAAGATCATTACAAATTATTAAACAAGCAACATTTTCCATACACTTGTTCTTTGCACTTCATGCTCTGAAATGGTTGGCAAAGATGATATTTGTTACAAGAAACCTGTTTCACATGAATTAGGCACAGTTAACTTTTGGATGATATTTAGGATATTCATGACATGGTACAATATAGATCATCAAATGGCCAACCTATTCTGGAAGGGCCAGAACTTAGACCCCCTCTGGCTAATTAGGATCTGCTACATATCATCAGTCAAGTCTGAATGGAGACTGACAATAAAGAAGTCTGGAAGACTTGGGAACTTCTAGGATGTCAGGCTGGATAGAAATTGTATTTTGGCAACTCCATTAAAGTTGGGAGAAATAGACCTGAATATAGGTCTTATAACACATAGAATTCCCTCTGTTATCCATTATGGTATTAGTAGGGTGTAGTTTCATTGTAAGTGGTTATTCACTGAGCCTATATGCTAAGAAAATTATTACTGTAATTGACAGAGAAAGTTGACCTATTAAGGGATTGGTAAAGCTGGCTAGTTAGAGAGTGTAGAAAATCAAAGACAAAGTAACAGTATTACCAGGAAAAAAATTGTAGTTCCTTAATGTTTACAAAATACCTTACATATATTATCTTGCTGGAGATTCACAACAACCCTTTGAGTTCAGTACTATTATTATTATCCCCATTTTAGTTTATTTTTTGAAGGATATTATTCCAACACTTTATAATTCTAGGCAAGTTATCTAAGATGAAGTATTTTAAACTGGAAATTTTTTAAACATTCATTCCACAAATAGGAAAAATACAAACAGTGGAGATTCAGCTTTTTTATAGATAAGGAAACTGAGGCATAGGTTAAGTGCTTAACTGTTAATTCAAAACTAATAAATGTATAATGCAAGATTTGATGCAAATCTCTTGGGTTCCAAGTTCAACACATTGTCCACCTCTCTAAGAACAATCTTAGTGTTGTAACATTGAAGATGTACTTGGTTCTAGGTTAGAGGCTATTTTCTGTTTATACTGTTTTATACTTGTTTGGGGAACAGGATCCTCTGAGCCTAAAAGTATTTTTTAAAAACACTTCTTTTTGTCTCAGAAATTGATTCCAAGGCAAAAGATTGGTAAAGGTTGGACAATTGGGTTAAAACAACTTGCCTAATGTCACACAGCCAGGAAGTGTCTGAGGCTGGATTTGAAACCAGGACCTGTGTCTAGCTCTCAGTCTTCTGATCCACCTACCTGTCCCTGAGCCTAAAAGTATTAAGACTAAAGAGAAGAAGGAAGACCATGGGTGAACTGTTCTTGTGATTGAGAAGATACAGTGGTACAGTTTGAAAAGTGATGCACTTGGAGTCACAGAACTTGAGTTTAGTCCTGAATTTACCACTTACCATTTAGTTTGGAACCTACCATTTACTATCAAATTACTTGGGGAAGTAACTTAAACTCTTTGGGCTTCCTCATCTGTTTAAAAAGAAAAGTATTGCACTAGTGATGTTTAAGATATCTTCCAACTCTACATTTATAATGCTATGATATAGGTATAGGAATGCTGGTATCACTAGGAAAACCCATTATTTTATTCAGCAACGTAGAGAAGACATTCATTAAAAGCCAAACTTGAAGTCAGGTAATGTTACTAATGAGCTATTGTTGAATATTTGAATTTAAAATGATTCATTGGATGGGTGGATAGATTGACTCAGTAGCATTCTGTTGAAAAGCAGGGACTGTGCTTTCCATTAGTGTGCTATCATGATTAGCCCATGCCACATTTAAATAAAATTTTAACTTGCCAATTAGGTGCTATGCAACCACATCTATTTTCAGGCAGTAAATGGAGTTTGTTGGGGACAGTTCCCAATAGAGAGAGTGATGAAAGTGTTTTGAAAAGTTAAACATGCCATACAAATGTAAACTGTATTTTAATAAGGAAGAAGAGAAAATATTGAACAAGGAAATTAATTGAAAGCCAAACAAAGAAAACTAGGGGTCAGATTATATATTTCCCTGCTCAGAAAATTGCTAAAGCCTGTATTCCCCATACCCCAAAAAAGAATAGGACTTTTCTAAATGTTTTATAGGGGATGGAAAAAAAAAAAACAACTAGACAATAGATTAAATATATTTAGTTCTCCAAACATTCTTTTTTTTCAATCACTATAAATTTTCTTTTTTATCTCCTTTATTTTTGGGGGGGGTTATATTAAAATCCCCAGGTTTTTCCTTCTTTCCCTCTTCTTACTGCACTAAAGAATGAATTTGACAGAAAATATATATGTATTTATAAACTATGTTTTTTGTGTTTCCATTTATTAGTTCTTTCTCTGGAAATGGACATTTGTAAGTTACCCTTCAAACATTAATCCTGTAACTGTATGTAATTTTTTCTTAATTTGACTTGTTTTGCTTTTATAATTTCATATAGACCTTTCTTTATTTTTCCTTTATTTTTTTTTAAATTCTGCTCATCTTTTCTTAAGGCTTAATAGTATTTCATTACAATCATGTGACAAAACTTGTTCAGCCATTCTCATTGATGGGTATCCCTTCTGTTTCTAGTTCTTTGTCACTACAAAGAGAAGCAGACCAAAAGTGATATTGCTGAATCTTCACCAAACATTTTTTTTTAACATTTGTGCTTTGCCACAAGTCTTTCCTCACTCCAGCCTATCTTCTGCTCAACGGTTAAAGTGATGTAAAGTGCAATTCTGACCCCATCACTACCACCATTGTTCAACAAACTTTAGTAGCTCCCTATTATCTTCAAAATAAATTATAAAATCTTCTGTTTGGTTCTGAAAACCCTTCATAATTTGACTTCTTCCTACCTTTTCAGTTTTCTTATACTTTACTCTTTGTATTTGAGATTGTGTCACTGATCTATATCCTCTTTCTCACAAATGACATTCCATCTCTCTTCCCTGAGCATTTTTACGGATCATTGTAGCAATTGTTCAGTCATGCCATATCATAGAGCATAGCTATCCATGAGGTTTTCTTGGCAAGGATTCACGGAATTCTTTTCCTCTTCATTTCCACCTTCAAATTTTCCTGGATTCTTTCAGGTCTCAGATAAAGTTATACCTTCTACAAATAGTCTTTGTGAGTCCTCCTTAATTTTAGTGCCTTCTCTTTAAGACTATCCCTAATTATATATATCTATATATAGATATATATATGTGTGTGTGTGTGTGTGTGTGTGTGTGTGTTCATTGTTGTTTGCAAGTCACTCTCCCATTAGAGTGTGAGCTCCTTGAAAATCATGACTTTTGATCTCTCTTCATATCTCTAGCACTTAGCACAGTGCTTGGCACCTAGTAGTGACTTTATAAAATTTTAGTTGATTGACTAACTCTAAGGAATTTTGGTAGGCATTGGGCATATAAATTAAAAAAAAAACAAAGTCTTAGGCTTCATGGTATTACTCATGGAAATATGAAATAAGATACTAATATCTTATTTTTGTAGCTTTTTAAAGTTTTCAAAACTCTCTCTCATCTCTCATCTCTCCTCTCTCTGTGTGTGTCTTTGTATATATCTCTTAAACTAACTCAAACTGAATAATTAAATTTTAAATCTAATGATTTATACCTCAGAATCAGCAAAAGCTAAAGACTAGTGCTTGATTTGTTGTTCTGTTAATTGTCTAGGCTTAATAAAGTGATGTAGAAAATGTTAAAAATGCATATTCTACTATATATCAACTCTATCTTCTTTCAACTCCATAGAATATGATAATCTTCCAAGGATAACCTTATTACTTCTAAACTCATCATCAAGCTGCCAACTCAATCCTTGACTGACATTATCTTCCTCAGCATTCTCACCTCTTTGCTTGGAGAGATGGAAGGTGGAATACAAAACTCCCCCCAATACCTTTCTTTATAAAAGGCAGAAACTGGACTCAGATCACTTCTGGATTCACCTCCATATAACAAGATGTCTTATCACTGGGTTCTCCTTGATATTCCCTCACTCCTAACTATCTTTGACTCTTTTTGTGTGTCGTCTCCCTTTTTAGACTGTAAGTTCTTTGAGAGTAGGGATTTTCTTTCCTTTCGTTAATTTTATCCCCATTGCTTTAGCACAGTGCCTGGCAATATAGTTATGTAAAATGTTTAATTTATGGTATTTTAGACTTAAAAATGTGTTTTTTCACACTTTGCTCCTTTCTTCATTTCTTCTTTCCTTTCTTTTCTCCTTTCCTTCTCTCCCTGTTCCCCCTCCCACTGTCCATTTCTTCCTTTCTTCTTTCTTTCAAGCCTGTTAAACAATTACCAGTACAAAGTTTGAGTCCTACCCCTTCATTTCACAGATGAGGAAACTAAGGCTCAGAAAGACCAAGTAATTTGCCTCCTCTCTCATAATTGTAAGGATTAGGTGAATAATTCCATTCTTGAGTCTTTGATTTGAGAGCTGAGAATCTTTCCATTGTATCTTACTCACACTCTCCTAATCATTTCATCCTTAGAATAACTGTTAAATGGGAAGTACGAGCTTATTATCCTTATTTTATGTCAAGAGACTGAGTTCAGAGAGATTAAGTGACTAGCTCTAATACTCATGGTTGATAAGTGACAGAGCCAGGTCTTAAGTCTAGGACTTTAAACTCCAAGCTCAGAGTTCTGTATGTTATGCTACAGTGCCATATCTGCTTGGTCACCATTAACCTATTTCAGCAGCAAATTAGGGAAATCTGGCTGATGCTTTCCCAGGCATAGAATCATAGATACAGGAAGGCCAACCATTATCATATTTTACCCTTAGTAGCAGTGAACACTGTAGTAACTGAGAAGCCGAGAGTGAAGATTAAATCATTCTTCTGAAGCATTCTTCCTTTCTTTCTCTAACTGAACACCAGACAGAAGTTCCGGGACCTCTTTTCTTAGGGACCCTTTAATTTTGCTACAATAAAAGATAAATTCCTGAAAATTCATAAGTTAAAGTTCCAGTCTGTGGTTCATTAGTATGTTGGATACTTATCTCTGAGGCACAAATGAATATTTTAAAACCTAGTCTTCTTGATGACTTAGTCTGCCCATTTGCAAATGGTAATGATGATAAAAGAGGCAGCTGTGGCTTAGTGGCTAAGAGGGCTAGGTCTGAATTCAGAGAGATCGAGGTTCAAATCAAGTCTTAAATATACTTCTTAACTGTGTGACCCCATTGGGCAAGTCACTTAAACTCTGATTGATTGGCAAAATGATACACTAGATCCACTAGAAAAGGTAATAGCAAACCATTCTACTATCCTTGCCAAGAAAACCTCATGGATAGCTATGCTCTATGATATGGCATGACTGAACAATTGCTACAATGATCATAAATTAGTTTCTTTTACCATAGATATGTGAGGAAAATAAATGTAATGCGGAATGTTCTGAGGTCACTGTAAGAAAAATATTCTTAATGATTAAAAAATGAGTCAGGTAGTATTGGAACATAGAAGAACCATTTCCAATTATTAAATTTCTTGAGTGAGAAGAATAATTATTACTTTAAAAAAGATTAACAATGCTGTAAGTACATTAAATAATAGAGACTGTAGTATCAATTTCAGACATATAATTTACTTATAGGTAATGGTGTTCATGAACTGATATGGTTTAAATTAATTAATTGCTTTTTCAGGTTATGGGCATTTCTCAGAATTTAGTGATGACTCATAATTAGTCAATTTTCTTTTTCCTTTGCCTTTTCCTCTTTTAATTTCAAAAATTTTATATTAACAACAGTCTTTGCCTCATGCTCTAGAATGTGGGGTAATTTTTGACAAGATAAAGGAATAAAATGAATACAAACTGACTATTCTGTCTACCAGAGACCAAAAGTATACTTTTGTTTCCTGTATTTGAATCAAAGACCTACCACAAATAGTAGTGGATATTTCTATATTCAACCTCTATAGTACTTTAATAAGGAACTTTGATTTTTATAAGTCACAGAAGATGATTCAGGAAATAAATAATTCAGAACAATGATATTGTAAAGTTAATTCTAACCAATAGCATGCCATTAAAGTAAAATATGAATGCTCAAATAGTTCAATTTGGTATTTTAATTAACTCTTCAGAACTAATAGCTGACAATTGTCCTTGTTTGGGTCAAACACTATTCTTTAAAAAAAACCCTGATAATTTTAGAATAGCATAATCAACAAAAGGTTAGGTTGATACATTTTTCTGGACTAAGAAAACTTTTAAGAGGTTAGTAGGACAAGTCAGTGAATAGAGATCTTCCTGGAGCTCATACTTGTAGCCTCTACAGCTGCCACCACTGTAGCAGAAAAAGCAGTTTGGGGAGTCCTGACAAGAGACTATAAGTGAGTTAAATAATTGATCAAAAGAGATTATAGAGGAATTTTATGGTCCTAGGTATAGATGAAGCATATGGGCAACTGTATTGCCCATATTTAGTTCTTAGTCACTTTTCCAGGGCAGAGAGAGAAGTAATAGTGCTCAGTCACAAGTGAGCAGGGGCCCTGGTCACAGTTCCAAAACAAAGATGAATGCTAGTTTTTGTGGTTGCAGGGGGCCAGGTATAATATTTAAAGGAATTGTAGGGATTCATGAAGTACAGGAGATAAGGAAGGTTTTGTAACAGGGAATGGAGGAGTTGAAGGGAAAGAGGGAATATGAATGCTTGTGAAGTAAAAGAAAAGAGATATCACCTGCTGAGAGGCTATCTCTGAAAAATGGAGTTCCTGAGAAATGGGTCAAATATGATACCCTGAGGGGATGTCTTCTCTATGAATTGATGTTGAAGATACCCTAGAGCATGTAAGCACAGACCACCCCTGACGGACATGCCCATCCCAGACCAAGGTTGCCCGGCAGGACAATTTATGATTTTATTTATTTATGATTGAATAACTGTCCTTAGGTTCAGCTCCCTCTATGTCACCTTGAAACGATAGTCCTCTTATCTGACTGAGGTTTATTTAACTCAAGATGAATTTATTAACAAGTTTGGATTAGGAAGGTATCATGGAAGAGGAATTTCCCTAGATTGGGTTTGAGTCTCATCTTTTGAACTGAGGCTAGGCCTCACAGGCTGGTTGAGGGTTTCTTTTATTCCTGTCTATGCTAATCTATGCTAGTTTTTTTAAGTTGAAAGTCTTTAGCAATAGATAGCAAGAGAAAGAAAAGGTTCTGACTTTCAGAGCTAGTTGGGCCTGTCTCTTTGGGCTGAAACCCCTAAAGACCAGCCTTACAGTTCAAACCGCTCCCCTTAAATCCTTTTGTTTGATGACATGATCACAGGAATCCAGGTAGAGCACACAGTTGGAAAAATCCAGGAATAGAGGTACTTCTATCCTGAGACAAGGAGATAGTGCTCCTTTCAGTCTGAGGACCAGAAAAGAGAGTTTCAAGAGCAACTGTCACTCTCTAAGTCCTCCTTCCCCCCGACTGACTGTCATCACTGTTCATCAATTTCACTCTAACTTTATAACTGCTGTTTGCTCTGACTCAGTGCCAGAAAGTCCAGACCTTGATTCAGTTTTCCTTTCTACACAGGGTACCAAGGTTCTTTCATGGATGGTGAGCGGAGCACAGAACAGAAGAGCAGTGACAACTCCTCTTCCTGAATCACTCCATCTTGGAGATGCTAAAAACTTGTAGACCCTTAGAACTAGCTTTAAAAATAGCAGTATGAAAAGCCTAAAGCTTGAGAGTACCCCTACCTCTGCTCCAACCAGTGAGCAAAACCTAATTTTAATATAAAGTTCAAAGTCAAGAAATAGACTAGGAAAATGAGCAAAAAACAACTACAAAAATAACTTCACTATTATAAGCTACTATTGTGACAAGGCAAGCCAATGCAGAAACTTAGAAGACAACAATATAAAAACAACTGATTCACCAAAACAACCTCAAAGAAAAATTCCAATTGGACCCCAAACTAACAAGAATTCCTAGAAGAGTTAAAGAAAAAGTTAAGAGTGATAGAGTAAAAAATTAGGAAAAGGAATGAGAGTGATATAAGAAAATAGTAAAAAGGGAACTAACAGATGGGCAAAAGAATACTGAAGACAATAGTACAATAAAAACGGAATTGGCCAAATAATAAAAGAAGCATAAAAATTCACTGAAGAGAAGAAATTTTTTAAAGGCATAATTGGTGAAATGGATAAGGAGGTAAAAAAACTTCTGAAATAAAGAATTTAAAAAAAAATGCAGAACTGGCCAAATGATATCACTTGCATGGAACTTCCCACCCCCTACTTTACAGTTTCCCCTCAGTGAATTACTTATACATAGTGTATCTAATAAATCAATCTTTATTGACTCAATGAATATTCAATGAATGTTCAAGAATCATTTATAAGACATTTTTAGAATTGTCTTTTTTCATGATATGGAATTTAAAGAATCTTTGGATTTAGATCCAGTGGAGGCCCCAAATAGCAGCTAAGCTAAATCCCTCATTTTAAAATTAAAGAAACATAGAGTTTAAGGGAAGTGCTTGAGATACTATAAAGAAATAGATTCTAGTTTGTTATGCTCATGGTAAGAATGTTATTCTATATTTCTTTTTTGTTGTTGAAAGTGTGGAAGAATATATATATATATATATATATATATATATATGTGCATACATATTACTGAGTATTCTAGATTAATACATAATACCATGGGATTTGACTTGAAAAAGTACTTTCAAGGTCATCCAATTAAACCTTATTATTTTACATGAGGAGGAATGACAGATTTTTTTTTTTACATTTTTACCCCACTCTTCAGTCATATGATCCCAAACTTATTTCAGACTTGGACTAATACAAATTCTTCCTAATTATTCTCTTTGTCTTGTATGTCCTTCATGTCTCCTCCTTTTTTTTACTCCAATTTCCACAAGTCATAAAACTCTTGTTGACAATAAGGAAACTTAACACTTAACAACATAGTGTATTATAAGAACACTATAGAAATAAGAGACCCAATGGAGTAGCAAAAATAATTTTAAGTAATATTTTTAAAATATTTCCAAAATTTTTAAAATTTATAACATTTTAATGAAAGACTAAATTTTCTTCAAAGATTCCCTCCAGGGGAGACCATCTGTGTGGGGATCTCTCAGGACCATGGATTTCATCTGAAGAGAGTCCTAATTGAATTGAGATAGATAATTTTTTACATGTAAAATTAAGTTTTCTCTGGGAACTAAATGATCAAATGATTCCTACCCAAAAGGTTTTATTCAATGGTTTAGGACTTGGGTATTTAAATACCTAGCAAAAAATATGATGTTCATTTTTTTCCTTCAGGTAAAGATCACAATTGAAACCTAGAGAGGTTGTTTGTTTAATTTGTCTTGGTAAATAATACACCACAATTCACTGTCTTTTATGAGTTCTCTATTCTATAAGTTCTAAGGGTTCCCTATATGTTTTTGGGAAAAAATTCCTTTTCCTTTGGCTTGTCTTTGAAGGCCTTCATAAACTAGTTTCAACTTGCCTGTTGATAGAGCAGTTACACTTTACTCCAGTTTTTTTTCATTTTATGGCTTCTTGCTATTATTCTTCATTCATAGGAACTCATGTCCTATCAGAGTCTGTCTTCCATGTTAAGAATTCATTTTCTCTATCTGTCTACCTTTTATATGCCCTCATTTCCTTCCAATATCAACTCAAGTACAACTTCCCAAGATGAATCTTTCCTAATCTCCATGCTGCTAGTGACTTTATTCTAAAATTACCTTTTATCTGCTTTGTATATACATTTGGATAAATTTAGATGTATTCACATTGTTTCTCTTAATAGAATAAGAGCTTCTTTGGAGAACAGGATCTGTTTCATTTTTTATTGTGTTTTGCATGCCTAATGCCTATCATAGTGACTGGCATAAAGTAAGTGCTTAATAAATGTGTATTCATTGATTGATTGACTGATAGTCTAACTACAAAGTGAGATTTCTTTCTGCTATGGCATGTTGTCCTTTGTTGAATTAGGAAGTTCATATATTACCATAAGTGAAAGAATAAAAAAGGAAAAAGTATATGATAAGGAGCTGATGTTAGTTCTCCAGGCTTCTTTGCCTTAGCCTTCTTTCAGCAACATTTACCAATCTTCAGCTTCTAAAAATAGTGACCATTTGCTTTGAAATATAAGCAACCCTTTTTTTTTACTTCAAGAAGCATCTTTGGGGAATGAAAATCAAGATGCATAGAGCATGTCAGCTACTAATCAGCCATTTATGGTTGAAATGCCAGATCAAAATGATTAGATTTAGTGGCTTTATACATATACTTTTGATTACTGTCTTCTCAACTTGGTCTGCTGAAGAGTCAATTATTTTATGCCTGCTGTTTTATGAACCTTAAAGTTTTTAACAGAAAGAGTAGAGGAAAATAAAATGGCATTTAATGGAGATAAGTAAAATGTGAGCACTCCAACACAACTGAGATTTCTCATCTAAATGTGTAGAAAGAAATCTCTTTCATTCACTAGATGAAAATGTTGCAGTTTATTCCCTGAGATTATTTCAAAACTATGGTGAGAGGACGATTTGGCTGATGTTGTTATGCCTCATAACTGATATTATTTAAATACTTACTGCAGTACAGAATAAAGTAGGCAATACATAAATTTACTTAAGTTCTATTAGCTCAGCTGGTTAGAATACATTTAATGTACTGTATGGTACAGAGGAAGAGCTCCCAGATTTGGAGAAAGAGGAACTGGGTTTGTGTTCTGACTTATTTATTACACGTATGAGAGGTTTGAACTAAATGGATTTGAAGGTACCTTCTATAGCTAAATCCTAGTTCCCTATATTGCTCAATTGCTTTCCCTTGGAGGAGAGAAAAAACAAACAACTTTTTTCATTATCATCTACTGATTTCCCTAAACCAGTTTAGCCACCCCAGGGATGTGTGGCATCAATGGTCAATGGGACAGTGAACAAGTTCTTTCATGGCTTGGCATGTGAAAGCAAACATCTAATTCAGAACTGAGTGTTGGTGACCAAGAAAGACCATATAAGGGCAATGAAGTGATGCAGAAAAAAAACCATGTGGTTTAAAAGTCTGAAGATGTAGAGTTGTCATAATTCAAATCAGGAATGTATATTTAATGTTAGCAAAAGTCAGTCAGCAGATCAGTCTAAACTGCACTGAAAGGTCACAAAACCACTGGTTCTAGAAGTTGGCATGGAATTTATGTCAAGCTCACTAGTCTATAAATTGTCATATTCATTTTCCCTTCTTAATGAAAACAGGATGCTTTCCCATCTCCTGCTCTGAAGTGCCTATGTTTAATTCTTCTCAAATACTATTAAACCATAGTTTTAAAATCATATCTGCAATTTCTATAAGAACTTTGATCAAAATGATAACCAACATATGGTTTATTGATTATGGGTCAGGTTTATTGATTTGATGTTCCATTAATAATAAAATAATATCTCTCATATTCACATACATAGGTACATATACTACTCATAAATACATAAGTAAATATGCATATATCAGTTTACAAAATACTTTCTGCATAACAAAAGTTGAAAGTAGGTATGCACACATTTTTACACCTATTTTGTAGATCAGAAAATTGAGAATCAGAGGAGCTGCAGTTTTCCCAAGATTACATGGCTAGCATGTATCAGAGCCCTGACTTGAATCTGTCCTTGACCTTCTGATCCAGTCCAGTGCTTTTGTTCAATGTATCAAACTGGCACAGATTATCAAAAACTTGGAAGGGATGCTACTTTACATTGTAATGATAATTTATGGTTGTGACCTAATCTATATTTAATTTTTGGTCACCAGGGAATATCCCTAATAAAAATACCCAAGTCAGTTTCTAAATCAATGGTGGTTTAATAAACATAGAGGGAAGAAATCAAGAAGAGAGAGGGGAAAGGTTATAGGATTTCTTCCACTTGGCATGTTCCAGGGGGATTTCAAAGTCCTCCGCCACAAGGTTTCTGAAGAAGATTAGATGCTTCTAAGTGGATAGTGTTTGGAAGGTAAAGGAGGAAAAATCAGCCTAAACTCCAAAGAGAGCTCAGAGAAGACGCCTCACCTGAACTAGGTTACTAGGCTTCCTCCAGTATTGTATCAAGGAAAACTCACCACTAAACCAGACAATAGCTGCCGCCATGCCAACATGCCAAAAGGCTCAGCACACTGCCCCTAGCCACCTCTCCATTTCAAAAGGGAGGAAGTGATGTGAAATATATAGACAGTTTTATGTCACTTTCCTGTATCTCACCTGTACCAATGGCAGCTTAAGTTTGA
Source organism: Monodelphis domestica (assembly GCF_027887165.1). NCBI lineage: Eukaryota > Metazoa > Chordata > Mammalia > Didelphimorphia > Didelphidae > Monodelphis > Monodelphis domestica. The sequence goes on along the minus strand of NC_077230.1, from coordinate 117,410,240 downwards.
CTTAGGACAGCCCAGGGGTCTGTCAGCTGTTTCTGATTTGTCATTTGCTAGCGCATGTCTATCATAGGCCATCCTCCTAGATACTTAATCCTTAAGTATGGATGTAGATATTCCTGATTTTGTTAGACTAAGTAGGGTGGAGTAATCTAAAGTTCACAACATTTGATACTTTTCAAAGTCTTTCTAACAAGTTGTCTCACCCTATGCTTAGTATTATTTCCCTTTTTTGAAAAATGAATGGAAAAATATGAAACGAGGTACCCAATACCACCCATTTAATTAGTGACAAAGGCAAATTTAGTACTCAGGTCTCCTCTGGTCAGTTCTCTTTCAAATGACTCACATAGTTCCTGAATATGTTACAAAATAAACTCTTACATTCAAACTATATTGAAATATAGATCTTGGTCATGGTTGGATGGTTGACTGTATTAAACAACTAATTTCATGGCAAGGCTTCTTTGGAGGGATCCAATTAACCACAATCTTCTTAAACAATGAGTTGTCAATAAAAAAAGCCAAACATATTGAACAATCTGAGCTCTATGATATTATTCACTAATCATGGTCACAATATTCTATAAGAAGGGCTGTTAAAATTTTTTCTCTACATTACCCCTTGACTATAGCTAAATTATTTTATTTATTATCCTGAAAATATCTTATACATTTACATCTTTTCTTATTCCATTCCCATCTGGAGTCAACCCTTCCCAACCTACTTTCTCAAATCATAGATCATAAAATGTAAGAGTTCTGAAAGACCTTAGAGATTATCTAAAACTTGTTCATTTTATAGACTAGGAAACTAAATTAAAGCCCAACAAAGTAAAATGATTTTTCTATGGTCACACAATAATTGGTAGAATCAGGTTCCAAGTTTATTGTTTGTTTCACTACAGTATGCTTTGTCTATTTCTTTCCAAATATTACCTGTTCTTTCCCTATCTAGTTCAAGTCCCTCTCTAGGTTGACTTCCCTAATCATTCCAGCTAGTAAAAAACAATTCCTTCCTTCTCTGACCTCGGAGCAATGTGCATTGCTATAAAAAACATTTAAAATTATTTATTTATAGCTTTTTGATGTTTTTCTACAGGTTACATGTTCTTACAATTTATAATAATTTTTTACATTTTGCAATACATATTCCCTCTCTCTATTTTACCTTTCCTTCATCCCCCAAGATGAGAGGGAATAAAATATAGATACCACCTGTGTTATCATATAGTACATATGTCCATTTTTGTGTTGTGAAAAAAGACACATATTTCCTAGTCAGTAGAAATTCATGAAGGAAATAAAGTGAATAATTGTATGCTGCAACATGCATTCAGCTTCAGTCAGTTCCTTTTATGATAGTATATAGACTTTTTCATCAAGAATCCCTTGGAGTTATATTAGTCTCTTGCATTTTTGTTAACAGTTAAGGAATTCACAATTTATAATCATATGCTACTATTGTTACTAAGTAGAATTTTCTCTTGGTTCTTTTTACTTCACTTTGAATCACTTTATATATCTTCCTATGTTTCTTTTTTTGTTGTTGTTGCTAGAGTTCAGTTTATATTTTTTAATGGAACTATAGCTTTCCATTACAAGCACTGAAAAGGTTAAAATTATGGTTGAGACTAAATGTAATAATTATATTTGGTCGCCAAGGATTTTATTTACAAAATCCTAATGAAACACCCAAACTCAGCTGGAAATTTTATGGTGATTTAATTGATATAGTGGAGGAGATTAAGAAGAAGGAAGAAGGAAGGGGCTAGTACTGGGCTGGAAGATTAGAAGATCTAGAAAGTAAGGTTTTGAGTATGAAGGAGGAAAGAATCAGCCTGACCTCCAAAGGGGCTCAGCTAAGATGCCCAAACCTGAAACAGCGCAAGGGCAAAACTCACCACCAATACTTCAAGATGTCAAAACACCTAGCACAATTTCAGCCAGAGTCGCCTCTCCAGGGAAAGAGGAAGAGAGAGGAAGTGATGTGCCTTATATGGAAAGTTTTACATCACTTTCCTGCATCTCATCTGTACCAATGATCACTTAGATTGACTTAGGACAGCCCAAGGGTCTGTCAGCTGTTTTCTGCACATGTATGTTGCCTTTTTTCTCAGATACTTAATCTTTGAGTTTGGTGCAGACCTTCCTAATCTTGTTAAACTAAGAAGGGTGGAGAAAATGTGGACTTCCCAAAATTTGATTCTGTTATTCCAAGTATCTCTATTGTGAGTGATCAGGAAATAGCTAAATCAAATCTTCTAAAGTACAGTCTGATTAGGGTGGAGTAATTTTAAAATTCACAGCACATACCATATCTTGTTCAGCTACTCCTCATCTGATGGGCATCCCTTCAGTTTCCAGTTCCTTGCCACAACAAAAAGGCTGCTATAAATATTTTGGTACAAGTAGATTCTTTCCCCCTATCATTAATCTCTTTAGAGTGCAGACCTAGTATTGCTTGGTCAAAGGGTAAGCATCAATTTATGGCCCTTTGGGCATAGTTCCAAATTGCTCTACAGAATGGTTTATATCAGTTCATAGCTCCACCAAAAATATATTGGTGTCTTAAATGTTCCACATACACTAAAACAATTATTTTAATGTACATTTTCAATTGATTGTGGTTTGGTGCATTTTTATATGACTAAAGAGTTTTAATTTCTTCATCTGAGAATTCCCGTTCATACTCCTTGACCATTTGTCTGTCATTTGGGGAATGCATTGTATTCTTATAAATTTTATTTAGCTTCCCATATATTTGAGAAATGAGATGTTTGTCAGAGACAGTTGCTATGAAGATTTTTTTTTCATGTTTGTTTTTTGCCTTTTAGTCTTGGTGGCATGAAGAAGTCAGAGTTCATGGGCATTTGGTCCAAACGTTGACTTTGGCTGAATTTTTTTATGCCTATGGTTTTGATTTCATCATCTATAGAATTAGTTTTTAATTAAATCTCTTTAAGATCTCTTTTTTCTTGGGATTCTGTAACTTACATAATCTATCTTTATAACTTTTTTGGCAATTGCCTTATGATATCTCTTATTCTGTGGAGATCTTGTCTATCTTTATATATCTTGTGTCATCCAAAAAACATTCTCTTATATGTCTTTTTGTACCCTTTAGTATCTGACATAAGTATGGGTGCCAAGTATATGCTCAAAAACAGTTGTTGATTTGTTATTAAAATGATTAGAAATGTTTTATTTAAATAGGTAGAAGGGAAAATTTTCAATATTATGCATCTTTATAAAATAATTTCTTTGCAGAACAGGAAAAAAAACTTTAACCACATGGCAGAAGACATTATTAGATTTAGGGGATAAAAATGATATGGAGAAAGGAGTGTAATCACAGGCCTCAAATAAAATGGATTTTCTGCATTCAAAGTCAAATGGTACAACAGAAATAGGGAAAGATGAAGGAAATCCATCCTATAAAAAGAAAAAAATCAAACAATAATCATAAAAAATCTGATTTCCTTTGTTCCTATCACATTGGTAATGATTATGTCTAGAAGATATGAAAACATCTGGATAAAAAGTGAGAAATTTAGTTACACACCTGGATATTTTGTCTATAAGACACCAAAACAGCAGTATATTTGGAAACATGGAGATAAATTACTTAATTGTTTAGCTCTTATCCAGATGTTTGGTCTTGTGTTATACAAAACATTTAGATTAATTACATTTTCCCTCTTATCCAAATGTTCTCTGTCATTAAGAGAAAAAAACATTAATGACTATCAAGAGGTATGTAATTGCCAAGAATGGAAAGATAATTTTACAAAAGCCACTACACAGTCCAGTAGATATCCAGTGTCAAGGGATGATTATAAGCTGAAAGTCACCTTATTTAACAATAAGATATAACAGCAGTAAACAACAAAATTTCAGTACTTAATAAAGATGATTACCTGAGGAAATATTTTGGTATACACATCTATTGAGAGATTTTTATAGAATTTTAGTGCTTAATAAATTACTTCATGATAACTACACATATAAGAGATTTAGAATTTTGAACTGGCATCAGAAAAAAAATTAGTATAAATATATTCTCCTTCAGAATTTTTCATGTTCTTCAAATCTAAGTAATATAGTTTTATATCCATGATAGCAATCAGTGTGAGGAAGAAAATATTCATGAAAGATGAAAACAGGACTACTTTTTAGTTACAGAAATTAAAATGTGACAAGGATGATACATTATAAAAAATGATTTAGAGCTGTAAGGTATCCTAATGGTCAACTAATTTAACTTCTTCATTTTACAAATTTTTACATTTTACAAATTAATAAAGTAAGGCCCAGAGTGGATAAGATTCTTGCCCAGGGTTATACAAAGAAAATAGATAAGGATTGTATTAATACGGGATACAAATGATAGCAGGATGAATCTGTCAAGAAGGTGCCAAGACACCAAGATAGAAATAAAAAAAAAAGTTCTGAAAGGTACAATAAGTCTATCAAAGCAAGAAGTCAAGTAAAAGGAGGTGAACTGAGGAAAAGAAAAAGTATAATTTAATATTATATGCCTAAATAGGTTGGAAATATCCAGCATGTAGGAGGTTTGGTAGGAGAGAAAGTCATAAGGAGCAACACCAAGTGAGAGAAACTCTTACAAGTACCCTCTCTGAGTCCACTACAAATTTATGCTTTTTCATCTCAATTGGGCTATAAATATAGTTAAGAAATCCATTTACTTCTCCCTGGTTCATTCTAGATGCCTCTTTCCACAGCAGCTCTTCCAAATCTTTACTCCTCTCAAGATTCTTATAGCACCCTCTCACCTCCTCCTGACAACTGAACACTGAATTTCATATACTGGGGAAAAAGAGCCTATACATCAGAAGTTCCCTTTTTTCTCATTCTTTACAGCTCATAGCCTCGTTGCAATTCCCTTTGCTCTCCTTTATATTCATCTTTGGTGAATAGGTGGCACTGCATCCCACTGTATCACGTCTCCCTTGGAACCTACTATTTTTCACTAGGGATACAAATTTAAAAAATAAAGATAGTTCCTGCTCTCACAATCCAGTGATGAAGAGAATACCCAGAAAGAGGCTGAGGGGGTAAAGTTAAAGGGAAAATATCCAACAGTCCAGGCCAAAGAATTGTGGTTTGCTGGGAAATTAAGACTTGGCAGGTCTGGGAGTTTTCTTTTAGTAGAGACTTTAGGCAAGTTGCTGTTTACTCTGCCCACTAGGGAAAGAGCGAATTAAGTCTTGAGGATGTGTGAATACTAAGGCTGATGCAATCTGGAAGAAAGATTAATTTCTTGATGACAAGATTTCTGTTGAGTATGATTGAATCCATTCCAAAGGAGACTTGCCAGGTAGGAAATCCTTCAGTAGATTGCTCCCTCAATAATCTCCCCTTTCTAATATTCAATAGCTATCAACTGGTACCTTTCCTGCTGCCTTCAAACATGCCCAAAGTCTCTCCATCCTTTAAAAAATGAAAAATAATGACAACTCTCACTAGAGTCTACTTGTCCCTCAAGTTATCATCCTATTCCATTCTTCCATTATTGTAAACCTTAAAATTTCTTAGACTTATAAATGTTGGAAATTTCACCATTGGGAAATTTCATACTTGAAAAATTTCCTATTGATAGTGGGAACTCTATTGGAATGTGAACCCCATTGGCATGGGAGGGTCATTCTCCTCCCTTCTTAATATTACTTTAGGACAGAAACCTTTTGCTGAACAATGGAAAGGGCTTTGACCTATGCTTAAGCATAGAACAGGAATTTCTTTGAGTCATGATTGATTTTAGAATTGATAAAATAGAGATACTTGGAATGACAGAACCAGGTGTTGGAAAATACAATTTCCACCCCACTCAGTCCTAACAGGATTTAGGAAGGGCTGCAGCAAAGGATCAAGATTTAATTATTTGAGAATATGACCTTCAACAGACATGTGCAAAGCCACAGACCTCTGGGTGGTCCTGGGTTAAGCTAGAGCCACTATTGGCACAGGGAAGACATGGACAGTGATTGGTAGATGTGAGAACTGAGGGGAGGGAACTTGGATGGTTTCCTTAAAGATAGAGGGGTCTGAGGACTGAGGGGGGTTGGTTGGAGAGGTTTTTGCTCTGAGAGGTGGTGCTTTGAGAGTTGGCTCTGAAGGAAGCTGGAGGTGGAGGCCCCTGAGACCATTTCTCCATTTTGGTCACGTAAGTGATAGGGACTGATCTCTTTTCTTTGCCTCAGCTATCTAAGGGCTTGGGCCTTTTGGCCCAGCCTAAACAGAAGGGGTATTTAAGCCCTATTCCCTTCTCTCCCCTTTCTCTCTCCCTCTCTCTCTCTATCTCTAATTCCTTTCTTCCTCCTGTTTGTAACTAAACTCTATAAAAGGTTGACTGCTGACTTGAGTTTTAATTTAGGAATTATATAGCTGAATTCCTTGGTGACCTTAAATTAATATATATCAGTCTTTTAAAGTGATTTTCTTGTCACATTTCCCATCAAGATGCTAGAGGGAAAAACAACTGACTCTAACTATAATTCATTGCCTATACTTCCTTTCTCATTTGCTCCCCAATTCTTTACAATCTAAACTTATAACTCAACATAAATGGCCTTCTCCAATGTCACCAATGAAATTTCAATTCTTATATTGACTGACTTTCAGTCCACATCTGTCTTCACCTATCTTTAGTACTGGGCTTTTTTCATAATCCTGTCCTATAAGATATTCTCTTCTTACTGGTTATCATATTGCTACTCTCAGTTTCTTCTCTTTTCTGTCTCTTTGCTGTTTCTTAGAATCCATTGCTGAATAATCCATAAGACATGACATCCTGTCTGCAAGCCTTTTTTTCTTTCTCTGTGATCTCTCTTAGTGACATTATGAGCTCATTTGCTTTTAATTATCATCTCTATACTGATGAGATTCAGATCTATAAATCCAGTCCCAATCCTATTTCTCAGCTCAAGTCTTATTTCATTAATTACTTATTTCCAACTGGATGTTACATAGAATGTTATATAGAAATGTTAAATTTAGCACATGAAAAAATATCTTTTTTATTTTTTTCTTAAATCTAATACTCTGCCCAGAGTGCTGCCATCTTTCTTCACAGTTTTAAAACCTCTGAATCATTTTTTAAACCCTTAGAAATCCAATCTTAGAAACAATTCTATTTGTTGGTTCTGAGGCAGAAGAGTAGCAAGGGGAAGGCAACTGGGAATAAGTACCTTTGTCACACAGGATCACAAAGCTAGGAAGTGTCTGAGACCAGATTTGAACCCAGCATCCCCTAACTCTAGGCCTGATTCTCTATCCACTCATTTGTCTAGGTTCCTTTCTCTATATCATTCTTGATTCTATACTCTCACTCATGCTACATATATAATCTGTTATAAGATTTTATTTTTTCCTCCACAAAAATCTTATTCTTTCCCTTATCTCCACTATACAACTTCTATTTTAGTTTGCATTTCCCCCCAAATCCTAGACTATTTCAATGATCTCTTGATTAATCTTCCTGACTTCCATTTTCCCTATTTTAGTCCATTATCCATATAATTGTTACAATGATTTTCCTAAAGTATAAACATGAAGATATCAATCTCCAATTTAACAAATATCAAGGACTCCCTGTCACTTCAAGGATCAAATACAAACTCCTTTCTTTGGTATTTAAAACTCCACAGAACTGGCTCTTACCTTTCTTTCCAGCCTCATTACTCATTAGCACCTTTCATATTCACTATATTCCTCCAAAACTGACAACCTTTCTATTTCTTGTGCTTAATAGTACATCCAGTCTCCATACTTTTTCATTTGTTGTATTTTATGAATAGAATGCATTCCCTCTTCACTTCTCTTAGGATTCCCATTTTCCTTCAAGACAACTTATATCATACTTTTTCCATTTATCATCTTGTTATATAATAAATTCTTTGAAGGCAGAAGAAACATTCACTATTTTCTATATATCCACAGAAATTAGTACAGTGCTTAAAACACATAAGTGTTTTTAAATGAATATTGAAGGATTGATTGAAACAAAACAATAGTTGACCTTCATACAGCATATGGATGTTTTTGAAATACCATGTATGTGTTTTTGTGTCAATGTGTAGAAATACTTTTATGTGTTTAGTTATATACCTACTGCTCCCCCTACTTCCCCCATAACACTAATGTCTTCTCTCTATTACCTTCTTTATAATCTATTAATATTTTGTATAAGATGTTAGTTCCTTAATGCATTGTATCATTTTGCCTTTCTTTGTATCTATAGTACTTGGAAAAGTCCCTGGTAGACTTCCGGGTAAACATGGCTGCAATCTAGACGTGAAGGTATGTAGGGTTTGAACATTGCCACACTATAAGAAGGAGGAAAAGCTTGTACAAAAATGTGAACTAAGCTGCCCTTCCCCACCACCCACCCATCCTCCCCCACAGCACCAAAGTAGGGGATCAGAGCCCTCACTGGGACAGTGAGTGAGTGAGGAATGTCTCTGTCTGGTGGGGGCACACCAGTGTCCTTGAGATCTAAAGACTGCTAGGAAACAACCTCTCAGGGCGGTTTCATGGGAGCACTGAAGAGAGGGAGCAGGAACACAAGCTCTCAGATGGCAGGGCCCCTGCAAACTGTGAACAGTGAGGAGTCATGAGAGTCTGTAAAAACTGCCTAAGGCCAAATCATTGCCCCTTGCTGTAGTGAGGGGGGAGGGTGCCAGGCTCCCTGGAAACTGACTGAGAATATCAGAGATCCACCCCTCAGAGCAGTTTTACATGAGATTCCTGTGCACTGGTGAAAAGAGGTCACAGAGCACCTGGGCAGGTGTGCTGAGCATGGGGGTGGGCCCGCGGAGGCTGTGAAGAACTAGTCTGAGGCAACATAAATCCTCAGAAAACCCTCCCATATCACCCAGACCTCAGACCAAAAAGTAAAGAGGGAAAATAACCACCAAAGAGATGGCTCACATGGCCCAAAATCAAGCCTCCAAGAAAAAAGGGGGGAAAATGACCATTGAAAACGTTTATAGGGAGAGTACACAAGGAAAAGAAGAGAAAGAGGATGAAATTCAAACAAAATCAAAACATGTCCCCCAAATGGAAATTATCCACAAGCTCTGGAAGAACTCAATTTGGAGCTAATCCAAAAGATGGAAACCTTCTGGAAAGAAAAATGGGAAAAAAAAAACCAGAAAGAGGTCAGCAGCCTAATGCACAAGACCTCAAAATTGGAGAAAGAGCTGGAGGACTCTAAAAGAAAGGCAGAACAAACTGAAAAACAAATCCAATCACTAAAGGACAGAAATAAGCAACTAGAAGACAGTGAGTTTGCAAAACAGCAAGAATTAATAAAGCAAAGCCAAAAAATTAATGAATTAGAAGAAAACATAAAATATATCACTGAAAAGGTGATAGACCAGGAAAACAGAGGAAGAAGAGACAACCTGAGAATCATTGGTCTGACTGAAAAAACAGAGACAAACAAAATCCTCAATGCTCTACTACAGGAGATTATAGAAGAAAATTGCCCACATGTTCTGGAGCAAGGGGGCAAAATAGAAATAGAAAGGGTTCATAGAACACCCTCTATACTAAATCCCCAAAAGTCAACCCCCAGGAATGTAATTGCCAAATTCAAGAGCTTCCAAGCTAAGGAGAAAATCTTACAAAAAGCCAACAAGAGGAGCTTCCGATATAGAGAGACCTCCATAAGGATCACACATGACTTACCTGCTAACACCCTAAGAGACCTCAAAGCATCGAACACAATATTTAGAAAGGCAAGAGAGCTGCATCTCCAACCAAGAATCAACTACCCAGCAAAACTGACTATATACTTCCAGGGGAAAGTATGGGCATTCAACAAAATAGAAGATTTCCAAGTATTTGCTAAGAAAAGGCCAGAACTTAGTGGAAAATTCAACATCCAATCACAGAAAGCAAGAGAAACTTGAAAAGGTAAATATGAAAGAAAGGGAAAAGGAGAAAAATCTTATCTTTTACATTTAAGTCAAACTCTCTTCTATAAGGACTACATTTATATCAAATTATATATGTATATATTAATATGTGGGGAAAATATATTGTGTAACTCTCAACAATTGTATGCATCATAAGAGTAGTTAGAATAATCATGCATAGGGAAAGATTGGGGCATCAAGAAGATTTGCTGAAAGGGGGGCAAAGAAAGAAAAATGGAGGGGGGAATTGATGATATTAAGATTTACTTCAAGAAATAAATGGAGGGAGGAAAAAAACTAAATAGAATAATCTTTCCCACACAAAGATAGACAAGGGAAGGGGAGGGGAAGAATTAACATATGAGAATGAGAGGAAGAGAGCTTGAAGTGATATTACTTAATCCTTAATCTCAGTGAAATCAATTCTGAGAGGGAAGAACATCTAGATCTATTGGGATCCTGAATTCTATCTTATCCAACAGGATAAGAGAGAAAGGAAAATTAAGGAGGGCGAGGGGGAGGGAGTATCAAAAGTGAGGGAAGGAGAGGGGGGAGGGGAAAGGAACAAAAAAAGAGAGAGGCCAGAAAGGGAAACATATCAAGGGAGGGAACTAGGGGGACTGACCTAAAGTAAATCACTGGTATAAAAGACTATAACTAAAGAAGAAAGGTCAAATATAGGGGAGGATATCAAAATGCCAGGGAATCCACAAGTAACAATCATAACTTTGAACGTGAATGGGATTAACTCACCCATAAAACGTAGACAAATAGCAGATTGGATTAGAACCCAAAACCCAACCAGTTTGTTGTCTTCAAGAAACACATATGAGGCAGGTTGATACTCTCAAGGTTAGAATTAAAGGATGGAGTAAGACCTTTTGGTCCTCAACTGATAGAAAGAAAGCAGGATTTGCAATCATGATATCTGACAAAACCAAAGCAAAAATAGACCTGATCAAAAGGGATAAGGAAGGTAAATATATTCTGTTAAAAGAGAGTATAGACAATGAGGATTTATCACTAATCAATGTGTATGCACCAAATGATACAGCATCCAAATTTCTAATGGAGAAACTAGGAGAATTGAAGGAAGACATAGACAGTAAAACCACATTAGTGGGAGACTTGAACCAACCACTATCAAATTTAGATAAATCAAACCAAAAAATAAATAAGAAAGAGGTAAAAGATGTGAATGAAATCTTTGAAAAATTGGAGTTAATAGAAATATGGAGAAAAATAAATAGGGACATAAAGGAATACACCTTCTCAGCACCACATGGCACGTTCAAAAAGATAGCTCATACACTAGGTCACAGAAACATGGCACTCAAATGCATAAAAGCAGAAATAATAAATGCAACCTTTTAAGATCATAAGGCAATAAAAATATTGATCAGTAAGGGTACATGGAGAGCCAAATCAAAAATTAATTGGAAATTAAATAATATGATACTCCAAAATTGATTAGTTAGAGAAGAAATCATAGAAACAATTAATAATTTCATTGAAGAAAATTACAATGGTGAAACATCCTTTCAAATCTTATGGAATACAGCCAAAGCAGTAATCAGAGGAAAATTCATATCCCTGAGTGCATATATTAAAAAACTGTGGAGGGCAGATATCAATGAATTGGAAATTCAAATAAAAAAAAAACTTGAAATCGAACAAATTATAAACCCTCAGAAGAAAATCAAAGTAGAGATCCTAAAAATTAAGGGAGAAATTAATAAAATTGAAATTGATAGAGCTATTAAACTAATAAACAATAATAGAAGCTGGTACTTTGAAAAAACAGACAAAATAGACAAAGTACTGGTCAATCTAATTAAAAAAAGGAAAGAAGAATGACAAATTAACAGCATCAAAGATGAAAAGGGGGACCTCACCACCAATGAAGAGGAAATTAAGGCAATCATTAAAAACTACTTTGCCCAACTATATGGCAATAAATATACCAACCTAGGTGATATGGATGAATATTTACAAAAATATAAATTGCCTAGACTAACAGAAGAAGAAATAAAATTCTTAAATAATCCCATATCAGAAAATGAAATCCAACAGGCCATCAAAGATCTCCCTAAGAAAAAATCCCCAGGACCTGATGGATTCACAAGTGAATTCTATCAAACATTGAAAGAACAGCTAATTCTAATACTATACAAACTATTTGACATAATTAGCAAAGAAGGAGTTCTACCAAATTCCTTTTATGACACAAACATGGTACAGATTCCAAAGCCAGGTAGGCCAAAAACAGAGAAAGAAAATTATAGACCAATCTCCCTAATGAATATAGATGCAAAAATCTTAAATAGGATACTAGCAAAAAGACTCCAGCAAGTGATCAGAAGAGTCATTCACCATGATCAGTAGGATTTATACCAGGGATGCAGGGCTGGTTCAATATTAGGAAAACCATCCACATAATTGACCACATCAACAAGCAAACCAACAAGAACCACATGATTATCTCAATAGACACAGAAAAAGCCTTTGATAAAATACAACACCCATTCCTATTAAAACACTAGAAAGCATAGGAATAGAAGGGTCATTCCTAAAAATAATAAACAGTATATATCTAAAACCATCAGCTGACATCATCTGCAATGGGGAAAACCTAGATGCATTCCCAAAAAGATCAGGAGTGAAACAAGGATGCCCATTATCACCTCTATTATTTGATATTGTATTAGAAACACTAGCAGTATCAATTAGAGAAGAAAAAGAAATTGAAGGCATTAAAATAGGCAAGGAGGAGACCAACTTATCAATCTCTGAGGATGACATGATGGTCTACTTAAAGAATCCTAGAGATTCAACCAAAAAGCTAATCAAAATAATCAACAACTTTAGCAAAGTTGCAGGATACAAAATAAACCCACATAAGTCATCAGCATTTCTATATAATTCAGCTCAACAGCAAGAACTAGAAAGAGAAATCCCATTCAAAATTACCTTAGACAAAATAAAATACTTAGGAATCTATCTCCCGAGACAAACACAGGATCTATATGAACAAAACTGCAAAACACTTTCCACACAATTAAAACTAGACTTGTACAATTGGACGAACATTAACTGCTCATGGGTAGGAGGAGCCAATATAATAAAAATGACCATCCTACCCAAACACATCTATCTATTTAGTGACATACCCATGGAACTTCCAAAAATTTTTTTTACTGATTTAGAAAAAAACATAACAAAGTTCATTTGGAAGAACAAAGGATCAAGGATGTTCAAGGAAATAATGAAAAATATATATATAAAGGAAGGGGGCCTTGCAGTCCCAGATCTCAGACTATATTATAAAGCAGTGGTCATCAAAACAATTTGGTACTGGCTAATAGACAGAAAGGAGGATCAGTGGAATAGACTTGGGGTAAGTGACCTCAGCTAGATAGTCTATGATAAGCTCAAAGATGCCAGCTTGTGGGACCAAAATCCACTATTTGTTAAAAACTGCTGGGAAAATTGGAAGACAGTGTGGGAAAGATTAGGTTTAGATCAACACCTCACACCCTACACGAAGATAAATTCAAAATGGATGAATGACTTGAACATAAAGAAGGAAACTATAAGAAATTATATATATATATAAACAGATTAGTATACATGTCAGACCTTTGGGAAGGGAAAGATTTTAAAACCAAGCTAGACTTAGAAACAGTCACAAAATGCAAAATAAATAATGTTGATTACATCAAATTAAAAAGTTTTTGTACAAACAAAACCAATGTAACCAAAATTAGAAGGGAAGCAACAAATTGGGAAACAATCCTCATAAAAACCTCAGACAAAGGTTTAATTACTCAAATTTACAAAGAGCTAAATCAATTGTACAAAAAAATCAAGCCATTCTCCAATTGATAAATGGGCAAGGGACATGAATAGGCAGTTTTCAGATAAAGTAATCAAAACTATTAATAAGCACATGAGAAAGTGTTCTAAATCTCTCATAATTAGAGAGTTGTAAATCAAAACAACCCTCACACCTATTACCTCACACCTAGCAGACTGGCTAATATGACAGCAAAGGAATGTAGTGAATGCTGGAGGGGATGTGGCAAAGTAGGGACACTAATTCACTGTTGGTGGGGTTGTGAACTGATCCAACCATTCTGGAGGGAAATTTGGAACTATGCCCAAAGGGCAATAAAAGACTGTCTGCCCTTTGATCCAGCCATAGCACTGCTGGGTTTGTACCCCAAAAAGACAATAAGGAAATTGACTTGTACAAGAATATTCATAGCTGCACTCTTTGTGGTGGCCAAAAATTGGAAAATGAGGGGATGCCCTTCAATTGGGGAATGGCTGAACAAATTGTAGTATATTTTGGTGATGGAATACTATTGTGCTAAAAGGGATAATAAAGTGGATAAATTCCATGGAGACTGGAACAACCTCTAGGAAATGATGCAGAGCGAAAGGAGCAGAACCAGGAAAACATTTTACACAGAGACTGACACACTGTGGTACAATCGAATGTAATGGGCTTCAACATTAGTGGCAATGTAATGTCCCTGAACAATATGCAGGGATCTAGGAGAATAAAAAAAAAACACTATCCACAAGCAGAGGACAAACTGTGGGAGTAAAAACACGGAGGGAAAACAACTGCTTGACTACAGGGGTAGGAAAAACAACTGCTTGACTACAGGGGTAAAGGAATATGCCTGAGAAGAATCTCGAAATGAGCACTCTAATGCCAATACCAACAACATGGAAATGGGTTGGAATCAAGATTACATATGATACCCAGTGGAATCGCGTGTGGGCTATGGGATAGGTCGGGGGGTAGGGGAGAGGAGAAAATGATCTTTGTATCCAATGAATAATGCTCAGAAATGACCAAATAAAATAATGTCAATTTAAAAAAAAAGTCCCTGGTACATAGGAAGTGCATAATATATGTTTGCTGCCTGAATCATGTAATGAAAAAGTCAAACATTAGGAAAAAGTGATGGACTATTGTGGTGTCCTTTCTGAGCAACATGCCTCTCCATCATGCTGGAAATAGTCAACCTCCATTGGTCAGGGATACAAACAGGATCTCCCTAAGAGTTGAAGCAAGTGACAGCAATTACAACAGAGCTTTGTAGACCAAGATAAGAATTTCAAATGAACTTGATCCAGTTGAAGACATACTGACAAATTCCAGGGATCCAGTTGATAATAGAGTTTGTGAATGGACTTTTGACTTAACTTAAAGAGCTGTTTTTGACTAGAGATTTTTAAGAATTGAATTCAGGCAGCTTTTTCTCCCCTTTGCTGTTATTTACATATGATTGTTCTCTTCCAATACTTTATTGTGATGGGAATTTGACTATGGTTTCTTAAAGGTTCTGTCAGCATACTGTGGAATAGAAGGATAAACACAAATACTGTGAATTTTGATTACTCTATGCAGCTATGGTATGGAAGCTTTGAGTACAGGTGCAGTGATGAACTCTACATCTTTTTTTAAGTATCATCATAGGTCTAGGTCACAGGAGTAAACATCCTTGGCTTTGTCATCTGGAGATCAAATTTGCTGGCCATAACAACTCACAAAACAATTTAAATACAATAGGTATACATATTGGAAACTCTTTTAGATTCATAGCAGTTGCCTAAGCTTACACCTTCTAACCTAGCCTGAAAGAATACAGATGCACTTCCTTGCCGTGATGAGTCATTGTACAGGGAGATAGAAATAGGCCAGACATGTTTCAAGCACAATACCCTGATCCTAAAATTAAATTAAAAAGTATTCCCTAAGTTGAGTCAAAGAACAAAGACAAAAATCCATGAGGTATCAGATTTAGGAGGTTAGACATGGAAAAGAATAATAATATCTTTTTACTCACATTAGAAGCAGAAATTATAAAGGGCCTCACCTGGGTATAATATGTGGCTTTTTCACCTGATTTGGAGATCAGCTTTTGAAGACAGACTCAAGTTTCTGATTCTTTCCTATCATCTTCTTATTGAATTGTATGAATTAAGCAAATATGTACAAAGGCCCTGATCAAAGGAGAATCCTGTCTTTTATTTCTTTTCTTTGGCTGGTGAGGTTTATGCTAATCTTGCTTGGACTAAGGGTTAGAGATTCAGGAGATTAGAGGCACGAAATAATATTTAACCTGGAGATATATCATATCTGTTGGATGACAGGGAACAGTCCTATAGGGACATCAGAGGAAAAAGGAGATTCAAGTACTGCATTTTTTTGTTACAGCTGTTAGCAGGAATTTAAGCTAAGAGATTGGAATTTCTGCCTACAAAATAAGCTATATAAAACCCACCCAAACTCCAAGGAGAATGGAATTCTATTGAAGCTCTTTTCTTCCTTCTCTATAAAGATATTGATCACATGACTTCTGGATAAAGATATAATTCTACTTCTGAAATGCTGACTTGGTCAAACTTCTCTGTATAATTACCTTTGGAAAGTTTGTATAAAGTTTGGCTTAAATTCACAAACTAAAGAAAGAATTTATGTATATCATAATTATTACTCTTCTACCATTTAAAAAAACCATGTTTTCTTTTGTCATTATTTAATCAATAATTATGTACTATAAATTTTGAATAATAAGATCATTAATTTAGGTCAAAAAGGGATTTTAGAGGTCTTCTTGTTCCACATTCATTTTCTAGATGAGGAAAATAATGTTTGTGCAAGTTATTTAACTACCATTGCTTAGAATTATTTTTGTCAGTAGGGCTACAATTTAGATACTTCTGACTCAGAGGAGTTTGACCTCTAATCTCAACCATTCTGAATATATCATGTAGAATATAAAAGAAGATGGGTGTAAAAATAGCCTTTACTTTCTACTTAGTATAGTGCATGAGCTAGATTATGAAAAAAGAGAGTTCGAACAATTAAAGTTTGAATTGCATACTTTTAAGAATGGTTCTAGATGCTGGGTATAGAAGTACAAAGAATGAAACAATTTATACTCATGAGCTTACAATCTAATGAGGAAAATATATAAACTTATGCATATTTTACTTTGTTTCATATGTAAATAAAACTGCTTTATATTCATATATATTGTCTGCATATGTGTATATGTTTCCATATATATATTATATATATATATATCTCATGAAGTAAAATAGAACCAATACATATCAATTCTTGGGATCAGGAAAGAATTCATACCGAAGATTGTGCCTCATTTTCATCTTTAAAAGAAAAGGTGAACTCTATGAGGTAGACATAAAAAGGGAATATATTTCAAGCAAGTAATATTGACAATGCAAAAGTATAGAGATGGAAGATGAAGTATTGTGAGTGAGGAACAAATAAAAGGACATTGTGGCTGGATCAGAATACAAAAGGGAGAATAAGATCCATTGGATCTAGAAAGTACTTTGGGGCTAGGTTATATAGGGCTGTTGGAGTTAAATAGAGGAGTTTATAACCAAATAAAATAATGTTTAAAAAATAAAAAATAAAAACACACACAAAAAAAGAGGTGAGATGTCATGGGCAGAAACAGTTATTGGGCCAATATGAGTGGAGAATGTACTAAAATCATAGGGGTTTTTTAATTATATAAATTATTATCACCACATTTATGTATCCTTCATTTGTGGGGGCAATTTTAACTTAAGTATTCATTTTATATCCCTATCATAATATATTTATCTCATTAGACTTGGTCCATCAAAAAAAATAGAGGAGTTTATAGTTCATCTAAGAGGTCATAGGAAGCAACTGAAGTTGAGTTAGTAGAGGAGTAACTTGATCATATAAGTGCTTTAGGAAAATTGGCAGCAGTATGTAGAATGGACAGAAAATGTAAGAGTCTTGAAGTAGAGACACCAATTAGAGACCATTGCAAGGTGAGAGATGATAGGACACAAACTAAGTAACTTTGTGAGAGAAGAGAACATGTCAGATGCAAAAAAATTAATGAAGATGTATATAAGGAAATTTGTGATGTTGGACTAAAATTCAGGAGAAGGAATAAGGACGAAAATGCACACATTCATTTTACATACATACCATACTATACACACATACATACATATGTTATATGTAAACATATACATATGTTTATATTTAACCAGGGGAGTTATGAAACTACAAAGAGGTGAGAATATAGACAGCAAAGAAAAGGGGGCATAGTTCAGGACCTTGGAGAATACCAATACTAAGATGAATGTCACCTAGGTGTCTGCATACTACAGTACCTTTTGTGGAGCTAAGAACTACAGTGGATGATGTTAGAATTGGAGTCAGGAAGAACTGGGTTCAAATCCAACACCAGACACTAATTAGCTGTGTGATCTTGGGTAACATCCTTTTTTTTGTCTCAGGTTTTTTTCAATTGTAAAATATGGATAATAACATCTTTCTTAGGTGGCAGCTGGATAGCTCAGTGGATTGAGAGCCAGGCCTAGAAATGGAAGGTCCTAAGTTCAAATCTGGTCTCAGATACTTCCCAGCTGTGTGATCCTGGGCATGTCACTTAACCCCCATTGCTTAGCCCATACCACTCTTCCAACTTGGAACCAATATAGAGTATCGATTCCAAGACAGAAGGTAAGGGTTTTTAAAAAAATAAAATAACATCTTCCTTGCAAAGTTGTTTGGGGGTTCAAATTAGATATTTGTAAAGCACTTAGCTCATTGCCTGCTGCATAGCAGGTGCTATATGCATGCTTATTCCCTTTTCCACTTGGATTGGGTAGAAAATTTTGATTGAATAGACTTTAAAAGAGTGAAAGTTGATGAAGAAACATTCATTCATAATAACAACAAATATTCATATAATTCTTTAAGTTTACAAAGTACTTTCCCCCAAAGAACCCTTTTAAATAATTGGAGTACTTATTTTCATTTTTACTTATTTTCATTTTTACAGATAAAGAAACAGTATCATAGAAGTTAATTCAATTGTAGTAGACAAGACAGGTTAATCTGAACCCCTCTTCCCCCATTCAATTTCAGTCAGTATATTCCATAGATTATAATAAGTGATTGATTAAATGACTTTATTTTTTTAATAGAGCTGTATCATCTGGTCTCAAAAGTGACTTGTACCTTGAAAAGGGGAAGATACTAGATTCCAGAATTTTGAAAGAAGAAATTAGATTTTTGTTTTCCATTATGATCAGGGGAAAGCAAAACAGGACTAAGTTGTAACAAGGAACCTGGCTAGAAGTGTGAGAACTAATCAGAGTGGAAGTAGTAAACAGAGCTTAAAGACACAGACTTTCTGAAGATATTCCTCTTTTCCTGTTATTTCCTTTCTTCATGATAATCAAATAATCAAATAGCCTTGTAGAAGGCCCTGATGGTCCTGGACTGGTACTGATTAACATGCACTTCCATTCTCATTTTGGTAAATCTTCTGAAAGAAAGAAGGAAAAAGAAATGGGAAAATAAAAAAGTAAGAAATAACAGGAAAGAAAGAAGAAAAAAGATAAGTGAAAGAAATGAAGGTAGGAAATGAAAAATGAAGAAAAAATCAGAAGAGAGGAATAAGGCAGAAAGGAAAGAAGGTAAAAAGGAAGGAAGAAAGGAAGGAAAAAGAAAGGAAGGAAATGATTACATTGTCATGATATGACAGAGACTAGTAGGTGTTGAAAATATAAATATTAGCAAAAAGAAAATCATCACTGTCTTCAAAGATCATAAGGAAGACAATATACAAAAGCTAATTGGAAAGCACAGAGGATAGAATAGAGGGGAAGGTATGGAGCATTAAGTCATGAATTTGAAATTCAGAAAATCTAGAAAAGAGCCAAGAGGGAAATGAAAGCAGACCAGCCTGAGCTCCTCCTCTAAGCTGTCTTCAAGAGGAACACTGGAATTTTAGGATGCTCCAGGGTGAGAAGGTAGTGAGGGTTTTTCAAGATGGAGACAGAACTAGACACATGATTGTAAAATCCAGGAAGTCCATGACAGGATCAAAAAAGGAGTTAATGTAGGATTAGAGGAAAATAATTCTAGAGTTGAAAAGGGGTTTAGGGTCCATCTCATCTTACTCCATCATTTTACAAATGAGAAATCCAAAGCTTAATTATGGAGGTTATGACACCTGTCAAAATCATTTCATGTATATCAGAAATGGAATTTAAATTCAGGTAATATAATTCTATATGGTTGTTCAATTTTTTTTTTCACTCATTTCTGAATACAGAGTTTTCTTGACAAAGATACTATAGTCATTTTGACATTTCTTTCTCTAGTTCATTTTATAGATGAGGAAAACTGAGGCAAACAAGGTTAGGTGACTTGCTTAGGTTCACAATTCTAGGAAATGTCTAAGGCCAGATTTTAATTTAGGTCTTTCTGACTCCAGTCTAGTTGTTCGCAATTACTCTCTATATCGAGTGTTCTATCAACTGTACCAAGTGTTTCATGGCTTTGTGGTTTCTGATGACTCTTATAGTCAAAATTCATCAGTTATTTTAATGGAATTGTATGTTTATATTTAGCTAACAATTTCATTGTTTGTTCTCCACTTTATTCTTATTATTCTTCCTTTTAACATATTTCTTTTCAGTTAAACTGTCTATTTCTTTAGTGGGGTTTCATCTACCAAACATCTGCCTGCCCACCCTTATGAAAAGATTGCCAAATAAATAAGCATTACTACATCTCCATGTGGATTACCTCTTGCTTTTTTGCCTTTCACAAGATATTACTGCTATGAATTTTGTTTCATAAGCAATTTGGCTTTTCTGGTACTTTGCCTCAGATAGGGCCCCATATAATGTCATAGAGCCTTCTTAACTTCAGCTGTTTGTAAATTCCATTCCTGGGCCTACCAGATAGAACTGAACAAGATAATGTTTTCTGTATTAACTAATTAAAAGAGAAAGAGAAAAAAAATAGCAAAACTAATCAAAACATCAATCGACTCTGACACTATATGAAATGTTCCATATTCTAAGTTCTCCATCTCTTTAAAAATACTCCCATGTAATTGCTGTTAAAAGGTGAAAGGAAATTGTTTTTGCCTCTTCTCATCTCTCCTTTAGAAACAAACTGTCCTAATCACAAAGAATTCAGTTTATTTCCCCTTCCCCAATTATTGTTTATTCTTAAGGTTTAAATTGTTGCAGTCAGTGTTCACAAAGTGGTTCTTCTTAATTCAGCCTATGAGTTTCTAAAAGTTCAAACTGATACTTAGAATTTTATTATTTTCATAGCTGTTGGCTTTAAACCCATTAGGAAGGGATGAAAGATGTCATAGTAAGTATTTGTTCAATAATGAAATTAGGGTTGATGTAAACTCCCACCCTATATGGAAATCCTTCTACTTTATATGGGATTAATGGCCATCTGAATGAATGCATCTCATGAGGAATTTACTCTTTTTGAACAGTTTCACTTTATTTTTAATGTTTTTATCTGACATGTTATCTAGATTTTTCCTCCATCTACCTTGACTTTCTCTATTTCAGTTGGTTTTTTTGGTATGACACCCCATAATGAATATATGTAGTTCTGCTATACTGTGATGTATGCATTCCCTGTAAGCATCTTGGAATGCAAAATTGTGCAATAGAATTTATGGAGAAAATGGGATTAGAGGCAGAGTGTTCAAAAAAGCATTAGTGATACATAACCGAAAAACGGATACCCTATTTTTAAAACTGAGCACAGTTTTACATAAATTAAATGTTTAAAACATGCAAAAACACTTTAAATAAATAGTACCCCCATTCTGAGCCTTGGGCTATTGCTCAATCTGTGTCCTGGACATGTATACGAAGTCATATTGGAAAAAAGTAGGGATGGGGAATTACAGAGTTCTGCCCTGATCACAACTCCTACTGCATTAATGGACATGCAACTAATATGACATTTTACCTTGCCAGTGACTTGAAGTTTGTTTGTGAAAGTAAGTATTGGAAGGTTTGAAGCTTGTAGGTTGTAAAGTGGTGTAGTTTTCTGCATTCTTACTGTTTCTCAGGGAAGAAATCATGCAGAAGCAAACTTGCAATTTGCTTTATGCTCAAAATGTTCTATAACATATCAATCACTTTGGAACAAATTCAATTTTTGGAAACATACATTATAGTAGAACTGACTGTTCTTTGTATGCAGTTAGAAAGAACAAAAACATATAAGGATATTTATTTTCATATGAATGCTATAGTTTCATTATTACAGCATAACATCATGGTATTTTAACAGTTGAATCATGCTCAGATCAAAATTAAGTTGTCATTTATATGAACATGTATGAAGTAGTGCAGAATAAAATGAGAAGAATCAGAAGAAAAATATAGTATTATATATGTGTTACAAAAAATGAACAATTCTGATAGGTTTAAGAACTTTGATCCACTTAATAATCAAATGATTCCAGAGAACTGATAAAAAAAAAGTTGCCTTCTTCATAACAGAATGGTGATGAACTAATATGAAAAAATTTTAAAGGGTATTTTTGGACAGGACCATTATGGGACTTTGCTTTGTTACACTATGCTTATTGATTAGAAGTCATTACATATAATAAATCATTAAATTATAATTCTCTCTTTCTCTCTCTCTCCCCTAGATAAATGGAAGTGGGAGGGAAACAAGTAATAATTTAGATAATTGAAAAAATAATAAATTAAAAAGACTTAAGTTGTAGTCAACTAAAATCCAACCTTCCCTCCAAATCTTTTTCATGTGAAATTCTGTCATTGAAAGTTTCCTAAACCTAGTATTTACGCAATTGATTTTTTTTTTTTTATCTAAGATACTTTTAGAAGATTAAATAATGGCTTTCAGGGCCTTTTTCAATCTGCCTCAGTGTCAGTTATTTATCTCTTTTCTCCCACTTCTTACCATAAACTCTCAGAACAATATTCTTATCATTCTCCATACACAAATCATTCTTACTCACACCTCCATAGTTTTCTCCAAAAATATCCTTCTTTCTAAAACCTGCATGAGACTTCATGGGTGGTCAAGACTTTACACCATATTGGAAGGAACCTAAATATTTTTCTTACTGGTTCCCTCAATGATGGCTAGACCCTCTGAAGTTTTCTTCTTGTTCCAACTCTTTGGACGAGAAAAGCTCTTTCTCATTTTAACACCAAAATGTCTTTATTTTGAATTTAGATCTTTCTTGATAAACATGATGATAACTTCTTTCATCTCCACAGATCTTGATGATTCTATTCCCTAAATGTCCTCTTGCATTCTATTCTCACTGATTCATCTGAAGGAAATTCACTAGCCCAGCAATTAAATTTGAATATCCTTTCATATGAATTTTGTATTTTGTATTTATTGCCCTTAGCAACTGGACTGTGTTTCTCTGTAGTTCTTGTAAAACTGACTAATCATGTCTTGATAATAGTCATGATAGTTTTGAGACTGATGTCAAATGTCTGGTCTCTGCAAGGATCTCCAATATATTGACTACACAGCTTATTGAACTTCTAAGAATCTATCTCTGCTAGTCATTTCTCTTCCTACCTCTCAGAACCCTCACAAAATCTAGATAACTTTCAGTGTTTCTACTTATTTTTCTTCAGCCATTTCACTTTTCTCTCTGCCACTTTTCCTCAAACTATAGTTTACCCTACCTAGGAGAGTTGTTTTCTAGAAACCAAGTTCACAACTGAAAAACAATGACCTCCCAAAGGATTGTGTGTATTTATGATAATTTGACAATTTTCTCTAACAGTAAAAGGGGGGTTATGGCATTACAGGATGTAGTAGCAAATGGCAATTTTATATCACAAAATGATCTGCTTTTCTCTGTATGACAAAGGAATATAGCCATGACAAAGGACTATAGCCATCAAATGGGAAAGGGACTGCTTTTTTTAAATTTTAATGTATTTTTATTATAGGGTAGATTACACAGGTTCTTAACTTATTCTTTCTGAATTTTTAAAAATCTATTTTGACAAATGCATTTTAACCTGATGGGTTTCCTTTTCTAATCTAATACATTTTTGTGCATTTAAGAACATTCTTTTGAAAAGAGATTCATATATTTCCCCAGACTACCAGAGATGTCAGTGACCCCCAAATGATTAAGATCCCCTGGGCTAGAAAAAGATATAGTTTATTCTTATTCTCTAAATTCATGGAGGATTTCCCTTCAGGTATTGGCAACAACCTGTTGACCTACAAACCATGATCCAAGAATAGAAATAAATGAGTATTATTTTAGTGGTGATTGATCTGTGGTAAGATTGCGTATCAGCTCTGTATAATTGCTTCTTCATTATTTAGCTCTTGGAATATCATCCATTAATCACCTGTGAATTAATAATTCTAAGTTCCATCCATTAAGAAAATGAAGTCATTAGTTAGAAAACCAACAACAAATACAATGCATGTGAAAAGCAATCACAATGCTGGATAAAGGCCAATATTTTCCCACTTACCTACTCACTAATAACACTTAACAAACACATTTAAGGAAAGTGAGGAGAGATAGAAACTTTTTATTTTCAATTTCCAACACAGAAATGGTGCCTAAATCCAGTAAACATGTTCTATCTTCTTTTAGAATTCTCAATCTGCTTTGAACTTGTTATGGTCTACTAAATACTAAAAATACATCTAATATGACTTTATGCTACAATTAAACACATTATCATAGGAAAGAAATGTGGAGAATAAAGGTGTTAATGGGCCTTGAAAAAATAAAAAAAACCTGGAGCTATTCAAATGGAAGATACATGTGTATGTGCATATATGTATATATGTGTGCATGCATATAATTTCAGATAGGTGACATAGTCAATAGGGTATAGGGACTGAAATCAGGGAGACCAAAGTTCATAATTTATCTTAAGATATTTACTAGCTATGTGACCCTGAACAAGTCAGTTAACCTTTGTTTCCCTCAGTTCCCTCATCTGTAAAATGGGGATAAATAATAATATCTCCTAAGATTGTTGTGAGGATAAAATGAGATAAAAAATCATAAAGCACTTAGCACAGTATCTGGTACACAGTAAACAATATATAAATCTTAGCTATGATTATATTAGCTTTTTTATGGAAAGTCATTTTAGAGAAAGCAATTGCATTTCTAAAGAGAGAACTTAGATACTAATTCCTCTTTTGGATTTGCTTAGCAGACCTTACTCTAGTATGTAGGCTCTAGACCAGCAGTTCTCAACCTGTGGGTCGCAACCCCGGCGCGGGTCGAACAACCAAAACACAGGGGTCACCTAAAGCCATCGGAAAATACATATTTCTGATGGTTTTAGCTGCTGAGAAATCATGCTACTTTACAGCAAGATATCGGAAAGAATGGGGACCCTGCTGCCCGCACATTGTACTAATATTAGTTACCTATCAGCAGAACTCCCCCTATGAGGGGTGATGGATTTACCCTATTGCCTGGAGACGGGACTCAGAGACCCAGAGAGAGCACCCAGGTGCTGGATTTGGAGGGGTTAAGAATGAGTCCTGGAGCAGATAACTCCTGGAGCAGATAACAGAGCCTAGTAACCCCAGCAAAGTGAAGCCTCAGCTCGAGCTGGAGGAAGATGACAGCAAGAAGAAGGCAGAGTCTGCAGACCCCCTCCACAGATAAGGCTTACCTCCCGCCCCAGCGCTCAGGCTGCCTCCTGCTGGATTAATATTTCACAATATATAATTAAATATTGTTTTTTGTGATTAATCACTATGTTTAAATTATGTTTGATTTGTAGCAATGAGAATACATAATGCATATCAGTTATTTATATTCCAAATAATAACTGTAGCAAAATTACAGTTTTGAAGTAGCCACCAAAATAATTTTTTGTTTGGGGTCACTGCAACATGAGGAACTGTATTGCGGGGTCACGGCATTAGAAAGGTTGAGAACCACTTCTCTAGACCCTAGTGGCATCATCTGATGTCTTCATTTCCATTCATTTCTAAGGAAAGTTTCCATGTTAGATGCTAAGTTCTCTCTCCTTATATCATTACCTAGATGAAGGAAAAGGGATGTCTTAGAAGATTCTCCCACTTTGGGTGATGTTCATCTCTTCTTCTCTATTATCTTCATGGAAACTTTCTGACAATGATCTCTCTTACTATGATGAAGTGTTAGAAAGCATGAGACACAATAGACTCGTTATCACATGATAAGTGTGGCATTTCTAGAGATATTTACACTCTTAGAGACCACAGATATAGAAACCAAAGAGAACTACATAAAAGTGATATGCAAGATGAATACAGATTCACAACCTAATTCCAATAATAGCATGGAAACTACTTAAGTCCCATGACCCAACCTATACTCATTTAATGCATCATAATAATACCATCGTTATTCTGGTTTTCCAGGAACAATGTAGCCAATTTTGAAAATCAACATTGCTGGTAGACTTCTACTACTGCCTTTCAGTAGTCCTGCAATTAACCATTAGAAGGAAAATAACCCCCCCCTCATCTGATCACGTGTGATACGTGTGTTTGTTTTTATTTATGTAATCACATTCATCATTTTGCCTTCAGTGTTCATATAGGAAGAATAAATAAATGATTGTCTTTCTGGTACTTTACAAAACTATGGCTAGTTGTGTTTTCTGACAATAATGGTTATTTTTCTCAAAGAGATAATATCTATTTAAAGGGTAAGCACATCAGCTTTGTAGATCAAATTAGTATAATTTCACCATTAAATTCAATTATCTAAAGTTATTAGTACATACTTTTTGCAGAATTACAATTTGAGGATGGGGAAGAAAACTTGTTCCCAAATATATTGTATAACTTGGCCCTAATAACCGAGATTTACAGAATTAAAGGATTATCAGAATGGGAGAGACACTAGTGGTGATCTATTCCCACAAATATAAATTTCTTCCAAATAGTCATTCAAGTACCACCAAAATATGTCTGTGATGGGACATTTACAACATATAGAATCAGAAAATTCTACCATTGAAATCCTTCTCTTTCTTTTTGTCTCTCTCTAAACATAGAAAGAGAGAAAGTGAAATCTTATTAATAATTTACACTTTAGTAAAGATGGGTTTTCATAAATGTTCTAAGGGTAGAATTTAACAGCAAGGAATGCTAAAACAGATTGTGATCCCCTGCCATATGAAGAGGGAAGAGCTAAGAAGAGTGGGGCAAGTGTACTAACTATATTTTACTGGCATAGTATTTTTCCTTGATTTAACCTCATTCTACATATGAACAATTAAAAATGGTGGAAAGGTGTCCTAGGAGTCCCAATCAAATTCTGACAATGTTCTGTACCTTCCTTTTTGTGGTTGGCTAAATTCTTAGTGCCCATGAGCTTTGTCCATCTAAAACCAGTTGTTGGGCAGTTCTAATTTTTAGGAAGTTAATTCTCATATTGACTCAAATTCTGTTTTCCTATTACTTCAATCCATGCATCTCAGGTTGGTTGTCTGTATACATAAAGGTTGTTCAATCTTTCTTCCATATGACAGACCTAAAAATGTTTGAAGATAAATCATATTTCTTTCTCCTTTGGTCTTCATTTCTACAAGATATACTCAAAAATTTCATTTCCACTGTTATGAAATGATCAAATGAGGTAATATTTTTAAAGAGCTTTGTTAACTTTAAATCTTTATATAAATCCAATTATAATTAATATTATGCTTATCTTTCTCTGACAGTTTCCAAACCCTTGCCATTCTCATCTACCCTCCTCTAATTCTCCAGTTTAACATTTATCTTAAAATTTATCATCCCAAATGGAATATTGGCTTAAGAATTTATCTTACCAGATAAAAGTAGAATAAGGCAGGATATGTGCTTCCAAATTAACCCTCTCCTTTTTGGTCAACAGCAACAATTATTCAACCTTTAATTTGGCATTTACTATTCATGTGCATCATTATATTTGTATGTGAACATGAATTGTTTCTTAGTTCCTTGATCTTATTATTGTTCAGGACCAGACAATAGATAGAGCACCAGGTCTTGGAGTCAAGAAAACATTTCAAATTTGGCTCAGACACCCTGAATGGGGTCACAAAGAGTCAGACACAATTGAAAACAACTGAATACAGTTTGATCTTATTAAACATGTAATATTAAACACATAACTCCTGGTGAAGCCTATGGACTCCTCAGAAAATTTTTTCAAATTAATAATTGAAGAAAATGCTAATAATAAGTTCCTTGATACCAGGAACTTTTAATTCCCATTAGGTCATGCACATAGTTGATTCTCATTAAATCCTAGCTAATGAGGAGGATGAGGAAAAAGAGGAAGATAATATTACAGGTGATTCGGCAAAAAGCTGCATAAGAAAATTCACTGATTCTTATTCTTTAGACCTATAGACAGAAATGGTCCTATAATTTTTCTTCTCATTTTCTTTTATGTATTACAAATGCCTCTGATTTGTTCTTCTACAACCATATAAGTTGTGTTTCTGAGCATTTTTCCATGCTGCATTTCATTTTTTCATCTCTTGTCTATATTTTCAAATGTATCCATTTATTCAGTGTTTTTTTTCCAAGTGAACTGTTATTTACAATACCACCTAATTTAATATTGATGCAACTAAGACCAGGGAGCTATTTGCATAGCCTTGTAGATCACTGATTGAAAATTCAAGCATGCATGGACTGAGCTGAGGATTCTGTTGTATTTTATCAGCACTCTGTCCTGTGGTTTGCTTTCATTATCCTTTATAAGTTATGATATTTCAACTAGTGTTCAGGCCCCCAAAGCAGATCCACATGACCACAAACAAACTTTAGGTTAATTTTGTTAGTAAAAATTGTCAGAAGTCATAAGCATTATGAGAATGCACAAAGAAAATTAATTTTAAAAAAATTAACTAATGCTGATTCAAAAGATAACCCATGAAATAATAATTCTGAATCAGAAAACTTTAGAGCTAAAGTCATCTCTGAAATTGAGTTCAATTTATAGATTTTCAAATGGGGAAACCAAAGATCCAAAAAATTAAAGAATCTACTCAGATTTGGGGCTTGATTTTAGATCTCAACTTCTAATCTAGTGCTTTCTTTGTATCATCATACTACCTTTTTTTAAAGCTGACCTCTTTATTTCTCCTGGATTCATTTTTTAATTATTTGTATATTTAGCACCCAACATTTTTGTTATTTTCTTAAGTATCAGCCTAATACTGAAATTAACAATGGCCCATAGAAAACAGTTCTAACTAAATATTTTTTGTACATGTGGAAAATAGTTCTGTTAGATTATAAATATATATATATATATATATACATATACATATATTTTATTTAAAACCTTATGTTCCATTTTGGAATCAATACAGTGTGTTGGTTCCAAAGCAGAAGATTGGTAAGGGCTAGGCAATGGGGGTCAAGTGACTTGCCCAGGGTCACACAACTGGGAGGTGTCTGAGGCCAGATTTGAACCTAGGACCTCCCATATCTAGGCCTGGCTCTCAATCCACTGATATATTGTCTGATGTGAGGGAGATAGCCTATGTCTGGAGGCAAGGTTGGGCATGTGAGAGAAGAAAGACTCCATGAGATTTTGAAGGTGATAAAAGGCTATATACTATACTTCCAAACATGGCTAATTCTTAATATGAGGATGGTTGGGATGAAGAAAGGAGGAAATGGGAACCGGAATGATACCATTATTGATCTTTAAAATTTCACTCTGAAACAAAGCCCTGGTTATAATGCTCTAGATTTTTGTTTCTATCTCTGTCGATCTGTCTTTCTCTCTCTCTCTCTCTCTCACATGCAAACACACAGCATGCAGCTCTATACTGTTTTCAAAGAAGTCTCTTCATCCATTCTTTTCTCAGTTTTCTATACCACCCTCAGAGCTAATTTTATGTAAAATATTTTTTTAATTACACTATAATTATCTTACCAAACTGATGTTCAATTTTAACCTTTTTTGAGATATGAAACAGAATAACTTGAAATCAGAAAATATGGTTCCCAATCTTGTTGCTTCTTCTTGTTTGACTGAAGATATGCCTAAATAATTATCTTGATGTCTCTGTGCTTCCATTTATTAATCTGCTAATGGGAACAATGATATTAGCCCTAACTTCTTCTGACAATTTGTCTTCACATATTCATTCATCCATACATTTACATGGATCTATCATTGCTTATTGTGAAATAAAACTATTGCCCAATACAAATCCATCAATACCCCCCCAAATCCTTTACTTGTCCTTTCTATCTCTGTCCAAATGAGTGGATGACTGATTCAACGTTTTTGATGATCTAGTCAACAGTCATCCAATGGAATCAATCTTTAAATTGACCAATCCATTTATGATCCACTTTTCTGCCTGCATGACCTTATTACTCTTTCTTTATATAAGTCAGACCTTCATTTCTCATAGTCACAAATTAAGAGTCCATAGGGAGTCAGAATATAGAGGATATAATTTTTGGCAGTGTGGGGAAGATAGGAAGTTGGTCCTAGATCACTGGTTTCATAGAAGTATTCTGTGATGAAGAAGTTTCCTTTACCCATGCAGATGCATAAATAATTCATTCTATAATTCAATAATTAGTTATTGATAGACAAGCAGATGTTAAATGATTTGCCTTAGATGCAACAGGTAACATATATAAGAGATGGGGTATGAATTGAAACCTTTGTTTCTCTCTTCTATACCAGAAGTTTTTAAAATGAAGTCTGCAGACCTCTGAGTGTCTGTGGGTAGATTACAGGGCTTTCATGAATTTGGATGGAAAAAAATATTTATTTTCACTAACTTCTAACTGAAATTTAGCACTTTCTTTAGTTATAAGTTTAAATAATATTATTAATCCATAGACTTCAATAAAAAAAAAGATGGAAACACCTACTCTGTATCATGCTACAAGTTCTTGCCTATAGAAAACTCACTAAGAGTAT
This sequence comes from Monodelphis domestica, assembly GCF_027887165.1. Lineage (NCBI taxonomy): Eukaryota > Metazoa > Chordata > Mammalia > Didelphimorphia > Didelphidae > Monodelphis > Monodelphis domestica. The sequence goes on along the minus strand of NC_077230.1, from coordinate 117,379,492 downwards.
GAATTGTGTAATAATTTACTCATCTACATCAAAAAAATTAAAATTATAAAATGACTTGTGAAAAATATCTATTTTATAACAGTTATTTGCTTTAGATGTTTATAACATCTCTAGACAAAATAGAACACAACAGACTAGAGAAAGAAAAAAGTATTGAAAATATTTAAGAGATTTCTTTCACATATGCCTATAATACCTTCAATAATAAATGGTAATATTTACTTTATAACCATGATGGTGAACCTATGACACACATGTCAGCACTGACACACATAAGCATTTTTGATGACACAGGGCCTCATGCAGGCTCAGTGTGCCTCAGGGCCTGGAATCAGCTTGGGGAGCCATGCACCCACAGCTGTGGCCATGGGGGGAGGGCTACTCTATGTGCTGGTCATAGAGGGGGAGGGGGGAAGTGGCGGGTGGTGTGCCCCAAGTGCCAGGCAGCTGGGTCATATGGGGCTCCTGCGGGGGTTGGGGGAGGATTGTGCATGAGGAAAGATGGTGGGCAGCAGTAGCTGCTCTCACAGCACCCCCCTGGACCAGCTGACTGGGGAGGGGTGGGGTGGGGCTGGAGGGGCCAGTGGAAGACTGGGCAAGGCTCTGGCCTATGTGCAACGTAGAAGTGCCAAGAATTGATTATCAGACACTTTTAGCACTCTGAAAAATAATGCAATGGCTTTACTCACAATTTTTCCCTTTATGTACATTTGTGAGACCTTATTCTCAGAGTTAAATAATATCAAAACCAACAAAAGAAACAGATTGACAGATGAAGTTAGTAGAGCTTGCTTGGGCTTGAAGTGTACAAAATACCAAACTTTAATTAAAGATTTAGCCAATGAAATTCATCAACAAAAAAGTCACTAATTCCCCCTCCCCCTCACTTATCTTAGTTCATGACACCCCACACAAGTTAAATAATATCAAGAACAACAAAATAAAATGACTGACAGATGAACAAAGAAGTCACTAAAGAGTTAAGTTAAATAATTAGTTTTTGATTTATTAAATACAGTTACATATTACAATTATTCATTTTTGTTATTTAAACTATAAGTATCGTGAAATTATGTTTATTTTCTCAAAGTGACACACCACCTGACTTACGCTCAATTTTTTTGGCAAATTTTGACACACCAAGCTCAAAAATTTGCCATCTCTGCTTTATAATCTTGTCTTTGCCGAGTCTTTTCTCAGTCTGGATACATTTCAAAATGTAGCTATTCCTGTTGCTTATTTTCTCATAAAATTTTGATGAAGATAATCATTGGAATTATTAGACTAAAAAGTATTTTCTTTCCTTGGTCTAATTTTAGAAGGCAGATATGCTGTTGTAGAAAGAGTTCAGGAGGATAATCATACATATTGTCCCTATCTCACCAGGTTGCTATGAGTATGAAATGAGATAATGTATGTAGAACATTTTGTCTACCTTAGGGTTAAATATACGTGTCAAATGCTATTATTAATCTTTGGTACATTAGAGGCCACATTTCACATCTAAAACCCCTAAATGCAAAGAAGGGAGGTAAGTGCATTTTCTGAATTCTACTTTGGGAGCTAGTTTCTTGTAGCAGTATGGGCCCTCTGCAGTTTGCAGCAGTGTGAGGCTATGGAGCACCAACCTGAGAGGAAGGGAGAGAAAGCACATATTTTGGGAGGTCAGGAGGTACTCATTTATATCCACAGTTTCAGCCATTTGAGTCAGATCACAGAATATAATTCTCTTCAGATAAAGGGGCCCTACTGTATATAAGTGGTTGATAACAGCTTCACCTTTCTATGTATTTATTTTTCTACCTATCTAATCTATTCTCTCTCTCATTCCACATACACACACATCAAACTGTATCTCAAGTATTTTGTTTAGTTATGGTGGCCACATTTTGGGAGGGATTTTGACAAGTTAAAACATCTCTAGAAAAGTTGAAGAGCCTGGAATCCATGACATGTGATAATTAGCTGATGGGAATACAAATGTTTTAATCTGGAACAAGTAGACTACACAGATGTGTATGTGTGTATTGTGAAAATTAAATTTAACACTGAAAATACTTATAACAATGAAAATACTTAACTCTCCCCTGATTGTGAAGATTAAATTTTAACCCCTGTCTATTTTTAGAACACCCTACTTAAAATTGAGTATGAAGATCTGCCCATGTTGGATTTAATGACCAAAGGTGTAAACACCCCATTCACACTTCAGTAGGGGAGGTCTGTGACCCACATGTGCGATAGTGGGTGATGAATCAGAACAGACTGACTGCCTTCTGGGCAGTCCTAGAGCAGAGTGTCAATTGTGATTGGTAGATGTAAAATTAGGGGAAGACACAGGAAGTGATGCAAAGGAAGTGTCTTTAAAAGGAGCTGTTACTTCCTGTGAGAAAAGAAAATTCTTCATTCCTTAGAGTGCTGACTGGACCTGAGATCCTGTTTTCCTGGTGAGGCTGCTAAAAAATTTGATGACTGGACTGACACATGGTAAGTGAAAGCTGACTCTTAACTGCTGATTTTTCTCTGAAGAAACCAGCCTCAGGAAAGACCTACTCTTAAGAGAGGCTTCCTCAGGTCCTCGACTTTGCTGAGGCCAGTTGAAACTAACTCTCTCTGCCTGGGAGTGGGGGTGAGGGGGTGGGGAAAGGGAGGGGGTGTGGGAGATAAATTGCTTAGTACTGAGGCTAGATATCTTACCTTATCTTCTCTCTGATTTCTTGCTTTATCCTTTCTACATTTTGTAATGAAATAAAAATAAAATCTCTTTGGAATTAATTAAATTCCTGATGACCACACTCTTAAAATATAAAATCCAACCCTTTAAAAATTAACCCCTTTTCTCCCTTACAGATGATTTTTGTCTATAAGTATTGAAAAACTCAACATATGGAAGAGGAAAGCATTTTTCCTTGTCCTTAGGTAAATTAGGTGGAAGTTGCTCAGAGAAAGATACAGACTCTATACCAAAAAAAAAAAATGTATTCTAATAATTTGACATATAAAACTCTAGTTAGCCCTTACTCCCTTTCATGGACTCTACGGTTCTGTCTCACTTATTTTCTTGCAGTTCCTCAGATATGATATTCCATCTCCCCATAGCTGTCTCTCCCTCATATGTGTAATGAATTCCCTTCTCACCTAGACTTCTTAATTTCCCTAGTTACCTTCATGACTTAGCTCATATTTCACCTTTTTTTTAGAGTAGCTATTCTGGTCTCTCTTGCCATTATTTTGTATATGCCAATTTTCCATTACTAGATATTTATATTTTATCTCCTCCATTGGAATGCATGTTTCTTGAGAGCAGAGATTTACATTTTTTTGTTTTGATTTTTCTTTGTATTTCCAGGGCTTAGTTACACAAAAGCTTCTTTTCCCTTTTTTTACTGAGCAACCAATTAAGAAGATTTTATTAAACACCTACTATGTGCCAAAAAGAATGCTAGACAACAATGAATACTTCCTGCTTAACAATTAGAACTGTTTAAATGTGTAATGTGAAAACTAAGGCAGGAATAATTTTTCATAACTATAAAACTTCAAAATAAGGCTTTTTGTTTTCCAAATTTTCTTTGATTGTTATTATTTTTAGCTCAGTTTAGTTTAGTCCTAGGTGAAAGGTGTGGAACTGGCATCCATGGAAACAAAAAGCCCCTAATGTTTTATAGGGAGAAAAAGTTGTAACATGGAAAATAGGCAAGAGAAATTTACTTACTCGGTCACTACAAGGTCATTGTCAGGCACATTGTAAAAGAGACTCCTATTCAAAGATGATCTTAAATTGATTTCTGATCTTTAGTCCATATTTGAAATCCTATGATATTAAATCAAAATGACAAGAGAAATAAATTTTCAAATGAACTTTCTGTATAATGCTTGTCATCCTGGGAGAAAAAACAAACAAACAAATGCAATGAATTTAACTAAGTATAGAACACGGTACTTAGGGTATGTTCCTTTTACCACCATACTAGACTGCCCAGTATCTTCACTGATTACATCACAATAATATATTTATTTAATTATAATTTATTAAAATCAAATTTTGCTAATGGAAAGAGTTTTTAGCCTATGTTTAGATATCTCTATAACTAGGATTATTTTGGACTTAGAGAAAGAAAGACCTGGATCTGAATCTTATCTTAAGCACTTACTAGTTCTGGGACTTTTGGAAAGTCATTTAGTTTCTGTGAACCTCAGTTTCTTATTCTACAAATGGGTATAATAATGCAATTCATCATCTCTCACAATTATAGTAAATGAAGGCTAAAATGCATGTAAAGCATTGTGAAAATCTTATTTTACATAAATATCAGCTTTTATGATTATCAGATACCAGTGTAAGTCATACTTCCTAAATATATGTCAACTATTTTGTAAGTTGTGAGCAAGGATAGAGGTATCCATCTCTCCCTGAAAAAAAAGTTAAATAATTTATGAAAGATATTGTTGACTTCTCACTTGAGGTAAGTAATTAGTATGTTTTCTAACTGGTCAGACTTCCTTTGAATGTAATTAGAAAAAAAAACCCTTTCTATAGTTGGAACATGCTAGAAACTGGTCTCAGTGACATTACGGAAATCAGAACTAACTGTGTTCAATTCACCCATAAATACCCCTGTGTTTAATTCTCCAATGCACCCACAGCCCAATTGAGAGCTCTGGAAACTGGCCACATGCTGAGTCCCTCTCACACCAGGCCATGATCCTGTTGTTTTTCATTCCTCATAACAGCTACATTATTCCATGCTGAGAAAGATTACTTTTTTGTTTCCTAATTTTTATCTGATTATTATTATTATTACATTTTGCTCAGTTTAGTTTAGCCCTGGGGGAAAAGCAGAAAATTGGAATCCATGGAAACAAAAATTTCCTCATTCTTTATAGAAAAGTAAGGTGTAACTTGAAAAATAGACAAGGAAAAGTCATCTGTGCCTATGAATAGGTATGAAGAGGCAATGAGCTATGGTAGAAAGTGTTGGGTTCTTAAATCTTGTTATGGATCTTTTTTTAAGATGATAGTGCTTCCATGACTTTTGGAAACCATTATACTTCTCTGAATCTCAGTTTTCCAATCTTTAAAGTGGTAACATTTAAACTTTTACTTGCCATCTACACATATATCTTTCTTGTTCATCCCCTTTTCATGAATTTTGACCATAGTCTAGCTTTACTCCTTTAGCACCTCTCACCTGGATTATTACCAAGATTTCCTAAAAAGAATACTGAGGTCATTTCTTTCCCCATTCCATTCTATTCTCCAAAACTAACAAAGAGTTTGTATTTAAATGCACGTCTCGAAAAATTTTGAAGGCAGAGTCAACATGGTGGCCTAGAAGGACCAGAAGTTCAGACCTCTGAATACCCTTCCTTACTGATCACAAACTGAATGCTCCTAGGGGACTTAAAATCAAACCTAACAACAAGACAGAGCAAAGGAACCATCCTGCTGGACTCAATTCAAAAGGTATACCCTCCAAAAGCCGGATTCTGAGAACACTCGGGTTTAAGGGAAAGGCAGAAGGAAGGTCCCCGGGCCCCTCCACCCACCAACCGAGAGCTCTGAGACTCCAGGGGCAATGGGAACCTCTGGTTCCAAAGGTGCTTGTCTGGAGGGTGTGCCTTGAGGGCAGGTCTGTGCCAAGCTCAGAGAGTTGAACACAGACGACGGGGAAGGAGCTAGAGAGGGAACATAGAGCTGGAGGCCTGGCCTGAGCTTTGGAGATCCTCCATATTTCCTCCAGCCTTCCAGGAGGTTTTGGCCTCAGAGCACACCCAGCCTAACCCAGCTGAATCCCATCAAAAGTTTTCAGAACTTAGGGAATCACAGGATGCACACCCCTTCCTCATTGACTGCTGGACTTTAATTCAATCAAAAGCCTCCAGAGGTCAGGGAAGCTGAAACCCCAGCAACCCTACCCCACAGACTGCACCAAGAGATCTTCTTTCAAAGCTCCAAGAGGGAAGACTGACAGAAACTTCCAAAACAAAAAAATAATGAGAAGAGAAAGGGCACAGACAAATATGGGGAGCAAAGAAGGGGTGAATATAAGCAAACAAGAAAAAAAAAGAAGAAAGAAATTACAATAGACAGCTTCTATACAGAGAACAGAACAGAGGGGGAGGGATCAGCAAATGATAAATCAGAAATCCCAGCGAATTGGATACAGGATTTGGAAGAATTCAAAATGCAATTCAAAACAAAATTAAGAGAGGCTGAAGACAATTGGGAAAAGAATTTAAAAACTAAGATAAGTCATCTGGAAATAGAGGCACTTGAATTAAAATAAGAAAATAGTGTCTTGAAAGCCAAAACAAACCAGCTGGAAAATGAGGCAAAGGAGATGAAAGATGAGGCAAAGCAGATGAAAGATGAAGTAAAGAGGATGAAAGATGACCTCCACAGAAAATCAGACAAGAAAGAGAAGAATGACCAAAAAGCAAGGGATGAAATCCAGTCTTTAAGAACCAGAATACAACAACTAGAATTAAGTAACCTCACAAGGCAGCAGGACAATATAAAACAAAACCAAAAGAATGAAAAAATTGAGGAAAATATGAAGCACCTCATTCACAAAACAGAGGATTTAGAAAATCATTCAAGGATAGACAATTTAAGAATCATTGGTCTACCAGAAGACCATAACAAAAGAAAAAGCCTGGACAAAATACTACAGGAAATTATTCAAGAAAACTGTCCCGATATTTTAGAACAAGTGGGAAAAGTGGAGATTGAAAGAATCCACAGATCACCTCCTGTACTTAATCCCCAACTGACAACATCCAGGAATGTTATAACCATATTCAAGAACTATCAGACGAAAGAAAAGATATTACAAGCTGCCAAGATGAAGTCATTCAGATACCATGGAACCACAGTGATGATAATGCAGGATCTGGCTGCATCCACACTGAAGGACCAAAAGGCATGCAATATGATATTCAGGAAAGCAAAGGAACTAGGTCTACAACCAAAAATCAGCTACCCAGCAAAACTGACTATATTCTTACAGGGGAAAGTATGGTCATTCAACAAAATAGAAGAATTTCAAGAATTTGTAAAAGAAAAAAAAAGACCAGATCTGAAAAGAAAATTCAATGCCCATGCACAGAACTCAAGAGAATCATCAAAAGGTAATTTAAAAAAAGGGAAAAAAGAAAAAAATAACCCCGCCCTTTTTTTTTTAAAGAAACTCAATAAGTTAAAATGTTATGTATCTGTATAAGAAAAGAGGTCATTAATAACTCTTAAAAAAAACTGTTGTTATCACCTGGGAAGCTAGAAGAATTAAACTTAGAGGGAATAATTATATGGCAACAACAGTGGCAGACTGTATAGGATGAAAGGACAAGACATAAATAGGTATATAGATATATTTATGCATCAATACATATACATGTGGGGTATATGGGGTGTTCAGGGAGGGGTAGTATCTCTGGTATGGAGGGCTTGTCATGCCCTTCTAGGGCAGATCTCCAGCCTCTGACCCCTACCTGACACCCAGCTCTCACTTGTGGCTCCTAGTAGCTGCTAGCATGTGGCAGCAGCCACACCCTGGGCAACAGCTTCAACAGGCCAGCTAAACCGTGTGAGAGTAGCCATCGGGTCGTCGACCCCTGGTGAACCAGGGCCTTGCTCACCCAGCACGTGAAGACTGCTTTGGCTGAACAGACAGAAGAAACCAATAAGAAGGTTCAACGGCTGAGATGGCGACACAGCAAAGCACTGTGGAGTGCTTAGGGTGTGTTGGAGCACAAAGGACAACACGGCCATCCAGTGCAGCTGAGGAAGTCTCCAGGTGTAATGACTTTTCGTGCCACTGGACCCAGGCTTCCAAAGCTGAGAGAGTGGGACTGTCTCTGTGCATCAACTTTTCCACTTAAATCTCCTTCACGCACAAGTGTCTTTGTGCACACTCATTGATCATAGATGAAAACGCACAAAGACAATCGTCATCCTCATTTACCGAGAGACTACTACTAACTAACTAACTAACTAACTATATATACATATGTGTATATATATACATATGTGTATATATATATATATACATATATATATATATATATAAATATATAAGTTGAGCTAAAAAAAAGAGGTTAAAACTAAAAGAAATGAGAAAAGAAACAAATGGGGGTAAATTTATATGTCAAAAAGAATCTCATGGTGGGAGGGGGGAGAACATCAATACACTGGAAGGGTAAAGAGGTTGGAGATAGGAAATACTCAACTCTTACGTGCTTTGAAATTGACCCAAGAGGGAAGAACAATCTAATCCATTGGGGCAGAGAATAGCATTGCGCCCTATAGAGGAATAGAAGGGTAACAAATGAACTGGTGAGGAGGGAAGCAGTTCAAGGGAGGGAGAGGGTGGTGGGGTAATTTTAGAAAGACTACAGGGAAACTAAGGGGGGAATAAGAAGGGAGGGGTATAAAGGGAAGTAAAATAAGGGTGGGAACTAGGGGGACTGATTAAAAATAAACATTGATGTAGAGGGAACTAATGAAAGAAGAAAAGGCAAGACCAGGAATAGAAATCAAAATCCTGGGAAATAAATAGCTAGTAATCATTACTCTGAATGTGAATGGAATGAACTCACCCCTAAAATGCAAGCAAATAGCAGAGTGGATTAGAATCCAAAACCATACGATATGCTGTCTACAAGAAACACACATGAGGAAGGTAGATACTCATAGGGTGAAAGTAGGAGGATGGAGCCAAATCTCTTGGGCATCAACTGATTAAAAAAAGCCAGGAGTCACAATCATGATATCTGACAAAGCCAAAGTAAAAATAAATCTAGTTAAAAGAGACAGGGAAGGTAATTACATCCTGATAAAAGGCAGTATAGACAATGAGGAAATATCAATGACCCTAAACAACTTGGAAGCACCTACGAGGAAAACAACTATTCAAATCCAGAGGAAACACAATGGGAGTAAAAACAGTGAAGAAAAACAACTGTTTGAATACATGGGTTGAAGGGATATGTTTGCGGATGTACTCTCTAAATAAACATCCTAGTGTAAACAACAACACTAGTATGGTTTTACTATCTATTTCCTCCTTAAGGTCCTTTAGTTTCTCCTTTAAAAATATGGATGTCATACCACTTGGTGCATTTATGTTCAGTATTTGTATTTCTTCATTGTGTATAGTACCTTTTAGGAAGATGTAATTTCCTTCTTTATCTTTTAAAATTAGATCGATTTTTACTTTCATTTAGTCTGATATCATGATTGCTACTCCTGCTTTTTTCGCTTTATATGATATATAATAAATTCTGCTCCATCCTTTTACTTTGAATCTGCCTGTGTCACCCTTCTTTAAATGTGATTCCTATGAACAACATACAATCAGATTCTGATTTTTAATCCACTCTATTATCCACTTCCTTTTTGTGTGTAAGTTCATCTCATTCATGTTCAGGGTTATCATTACTAAGTGTGCATTCCTCTCTATCTTATTTTCCCCTTTTGATCTTGCTCTATTCCCTTTCACTCTGTTCCTCTTCAGCAGTGTTTTGCTTTTGATCTCCCCCAAACTTCTCCCTCCAATTACCTCGCTCTTTCCTTGTCTTGTTCCTCTTCTACTCCTCTGTAGGATAAGATAGAATTTTATACCTCAATGAGATATTTGTTTTTCCCTCTCTGTGCCAGTTATGATGAGAGTAAAGTTTAAACATTGCCCATTACTACTCTTGTCCTCCCCTCCCTGTCATGGTTTTTATGGCTCTTTATTATATAATTTATCCAATTCTAGCTATCTATTCCCTTTTTTCTTATTACATTTCTCTTTTTCACCCCTTGATTTTTACATATCATACCATATATATAAATATCATATCATACATACATATATCATGTCATCACATTTATATATACTTCATATCATACATCATCATAGATATCATATCATCACAATATGCTTACTTTTCCACCCCCTTTCTCAGTATATTTCTTCCACCTGCTCTACTGCTGAGAGTAATGTTTGAGAATTACACATATCCTTTTTCCATGTAGAAATACAAACATTTTTACATTAATGAGTCCCCTAAATTTTCTCTTTCTTATTTACCTTTTTAGGCTTATCTTGGGTCTTGTGTTTGGTTTTCAAATTTTTCATTTAGGTTGGGCTTATTCTTCAGGAATGCTTGGAAATATTCTGTCTTATTTAATATCCATTTTTTCCCCTGAAAAAATATACTCAGTTTTGCTGGATAGGTGACTATGGGTTGTAAATCTAGGTCTTTCACTTTACTGAATATAATTGTCCATTCCTTGTGATCTTTGACGTAGAAGGCACTAAGGCCTGTGTGATCCTGATTATAGCACCATGGTATTTGAATTATTTTTTTCTGACTACATGCAGTATTTTCTCCTTGGTATGGGGGCTCTTGAATTTAGCTGTTATAGTCCTGGAAGTTGTTATTTGAGAATTTTTTCATTTGGTGATGTGTGTATTCTTCCAATTTCTATTTTATTTTTTTATTCAAATATATCTGGGCAATTTTCTTTGAAAATTTCTTGCATTGTGATGTTGAAACTGTTTTTTTTAATCATGGCTTTCCAGTAGTAGTCCAATAATTTTTAAATTGTCTCTACTGGATTTATTTTCCACGTTTGTTCATTTTTCAACAAGATAGTTCATATTCTTTTTGTTTTTTTTTCATTCTTTTGATTTTGTTTTATTGTTTCTTGATTTCTCATAAAATCATTACTTTATAGGTGCTTAATTATCATTTTTAAGTCCTGATTTTTCTCTGTCAGCTTTTGGGTCTCATTTTTCATTTCTTCCATTTTTTTCCCCCGCACTTTTCCTCTGCCTCTGTTAATTGGTTTTTGAAGTCTTTTTTATTTCTTCCAGTATTTGTGTCCAATTCATATTTTTCTTTTGGATTTTGCATATGTTTGCTTTGCTTTCACTGTCCCCTTTTTCTTGGTCTTTGTCTCCATAAAAATTATGTATAGTTAGGTCTTTTTTTTCTCATTTTTTCCTATGTTTTTAATAGTTAGGCTCTGTTTTCTGGGAATTTAGGCTACCCTTTTAATCTTCAGTCCTTCTTTGATGTTATCTTTACCTTGTTTTCTATGTTTCTGTCAGTTTTAGTTTTTCTAAGATGTTATGATGGCCTAAGGGCTGGGAGCTCTGTGGGCCTCCTCCCACTGCTGATTCAATTAACCCTTGAGATGCTGATAGCTTAAAGACTTGCTTCTAAGGTTTAGGTGAAAGCTTTTGGTCTCACTCTGAGCTTGATCAGGTCAGAGACTGCTCAAATTCTAGCCCTAGGTTTAGGCACAAGGTTTTGTTCTTGTTGTATACTTTTCAGTTGGGTACATAGATAATTGCCTTGTTCTGGAGCTCTTCCCTGAGCCCCTAAAAGAAATATCTGTATCCCACATGGGTCAACCAACTCCCCCAAACTTAGATCTATGCTCTCACCATGAGCTTTTTAAACTAGGACTCCTAGATTCATTTTGGGTCCACACAAATTAGCTCACTTCAGGACAGACTGGCTTAAACTGAGATTCTGGAGTTTACCACAGATTTGAAACTTTAAATTATATGTGGTCACTTGGACCTCTATTTGCCCAGGCAGGGTCTCAGGGTCTGATTGGATTGAGCTTTTGCTCTAAAACTGGAACAGTAGATGTAGGGTGAGGGTGTGACTTGCTCTTGGCTATATCTTCATTCTGTGCTATAGTCTCTTGCTGACTGTGCTCCCTACTCACCCTAGTGCCCCAGATATTATCTGTCTTCCTTTTAGGGCTTTATTTTCTTAAAAGTTGTTTCTCTCTGTCTCCTTGTTGGTTCTTTTGCTCCAGTATTTGTTTTATGACATTGTTTTAATATTGGTTGGAGGAGATTCTTATAGCAACCTTGAATTTCCCCACTTTATTCTGCCATCTTGGCTCTACCCCCAGAAGTCTATGATTTTTCTTTAGAAAACAAGATGAAAATATACATTAAGAGCTGTAAAACTGTAAATGTGCAATGACCTAGACATAGCATTACTAATATTAGACCCTGAAGGCATTATTGAGAGGACAAAATATTGTGTATGCATGAAAATATTCATATAAGCTTTGTTTGTTATGACAAAAATTACTGGAAATAATGCAAATGCAATGAAAAGGAGATTTGGATGAATATTTTGATATTTGAATTTATGGAATGTGTTATGTTATTATAAATGATAGCTATTAGAAATATTTTAAAAAGAGAGATGTGAAAAGACAAAAAGAGAATAAGAATAGTATATACCATGATTACATTAAGAAATAAGGTCAAAATTAAGAGAAAAATGTATCTAATAAAACAAATCCAAACAGAACTCAAAAGCAGAAGATATTTACATTAGCCTACATATAAAATTTACATACTTTAAATTAATTGTAAAAATGTAGATTTTGTGGGTTTACACATAATTTTTATGCATTTATTTTGTTGTTAAAAGATTTTTGTTGGTGGTGATTATATATATATTTTTAAATGGATATACAAAAAAGATTTAAAGTAAAAATATTTAAAAAACATACTCCTTGGTGTGTTGATTTTTTAAAATGATGTTGACAATATCTATATTATATGTTAATAATCCAAAGGCCTAAAACCTGATTGAAAGGGAGAAAAATTGACAGATATTCTTCAATAAAATTCTATCAAAACAACCTTGGGTGTAATAAGTAGGTCATAATACTCTGAGGGCCATCTCTTGTTTTGATTCTATAGTCTACTTTAATTTAGATAATGCAATTGTGTGTTCATTCAAGAGTTAAAATGCTATAGTGATAATTTCCAAGACAAAGTCAATGATGCAGCTTATATAGTATATTCACAAGATACATTTATAATTTCCCTTGATTGATGCAATTCTTTAGAGTGCTCTTTATTTTATTTCCTTGATGATGTCTTCCTGACCCCAAGATATTTCCCAATTCCACTGCTGCAGCTATCACCAGAAATAATGCCTCCTATAATAATGTTGATATTCCTATTTTCTTTTCATCCTTTTTTACTATGACACCCCAAAGGTAATAGGTATTGTTTTGCAATCCATATTCAGTTGACTGAAATGCCATTGAATTCTTTACCTTCTTTTTTCCTTCTATAGAAAAGACAAGAATAGGATTTGCTAAGGGACAGCCTTACAGCTTATCTTGAAAAAAATTTTTTTTCCACAATGATTATTTTCTTTTCTCATTTGGAGACATAACTGTATCTTACAAAGCAATATGTGTATGTAATAAACTTCTTTCTATGATGGTTTTAGGATTCATTAGTGACTTGAATAGGCAACCAATAAATGATTTCCTTAACAAGGAGAGCAAAGGGAGTTGTTTCAAAAAAGCCAGGGAAATAAAAGCAAGGAAAATCAGAAGCAAGGGAGTTTCCTTGGCTTTTCCTGACACTTCTTTTTGTTTGTTTCTAATAATCTTTTGTTTCTCCCTAGTGAATATAGAATGTCAGTGAATATCTAAGAGCTCTAAGAATGCTCATTGACGTAGGAAGATCAAGTCCACTTTATAAATTTAAAAAATAGCTTCAGTTTTATTCAGATGTGTGTGTGTGTGTATGTGTGTGTGTGTGTGTGTGTGTGTGTGTATGGCTGCATGGTGGAATAGATAGTCTTAACTGAGAGTCAGTAGTAAATAATCAATTTTATTTAGTACTTTACAATTTTCAAAGTGTTTTAAATTAACTAGTTCGAAAGTAGGCATTTGTGAAGTACCTATTTTGCTACAGCATGTAGTGTAAGTATTGTTATTGTTTTCATTTTACCAGTGAAGATATCAAGGCACAGAATAGTTAAGTGACTTGATTAAGGACAAATAAATTATTATCAAAAGCAGAATTTAAATGCATATCTATTTGGATCCAAATCTAGTATGCTTTCAACTATATCATTCTCTTTAGTTCAAGATATGATATTAATAAGTATGTTACTATAAGTAAAGCCATTCAATCTGTGTGTATCAGTTTCTTCATCTGTTAACATTTGAATAATTTCCAGCTACATATTCTAATAATATTCTCAAGATAAAAGAATTTTTAAGCATAAAGCAATATGTATTCATAAACTGTTATTCACCACAAATACTTAATCCTGAATGAGTTTTACAGGTTACATTTTAAGTCTTTTTATTGTATTAGAACATGGATTCCTCCAATTCAATCTAATAAACAACTATTATGTGACTGCTATGTGCAAGGATTATGTAAAATACAAAAAATGAACTTGTAAGGAATTAAATGTTATGGTTGAACTAAATGTATGAGAATTTTAAGATAATACTGTGGTCACACACATACTCAAGTCAAATTAACTTTCAATAGTTTTATTTACAAAAAGGTGGAAAAAGTGAAATTAGAGGAATATAAAAGAAGATAGAGAAAATGTCTAGCCTATCACATTAATGTTGCTCTAGTCCCCAGCTCAATCAAGGCAGAGCTCCTTAATCCTTCAACCAGAGAACTCCATGGTGAATTAAACAAGAGTTTAATCCATGTGGCTACCTCAAAGAAGGGGAGGCTTCTCAGGAACTAATCACTCCAGAAGCCAGGAAACAAGGGTCTGCTTTTCACTGACCCAAGCAGAAGCTCCAAAGGGAGAAGATCCAGGAGCAGTCTTACCAGAAGCTGTCCAAAATCCAGAGTCCCAGTTCCGAGTGATAGCTCTAAGCCAGAGTCCCAGTCCAAGATCCTCCAACCCAAAAATTCAGGAAGAAGACCTCTTGGACAGGAAGTTGATCATCTTTTATACTCCTTTTTATGTCACTTCCTGCCCTTTCCTCCACTTTACGGAGGCCAGCTGCAGTCTTTAAATTTGTTTAGCATTTCCCAGGGGGTGGTCAGTCTTTTCTAAGTTGTCATCCACTTTAGCAAGTGGCTTGGGAACCTCCCTTACTTAGTGTTAAGTAGGGGTGTCTATGTTTTTGGTTGATTAAATTTAAAAGTAGGCAAGTGAAGAGTCAATCCTATCTTCACAAACTGGACCCATGTTTTTAAATATAAAACATTTCAGAGAATTCCTCAACCCAGACATTTTACAACCCTGTCATAGAGTGATTTTCCCCCACCTTTTCTTTCTTTGGTTAAAGGTCAGTAAATCAGGAGAAAACAAATAGAAGATCAAACATTTAATTAACTTCAGTTTATTGTTATTTGCTATATAGGCTACTATGCCCCTAAAAAATAAAGGAAACACATACATATAGAGAGATTTATGCAATCATAGGGAAACATTACATAGAAAAGAGGAAATTACAATAAGCCTTTAAGGTGAAGATGCTTCACACTTTCCTTATTGGGAAGTTGAGAAACAGGAACACAGTGGAAGTTAGGCAATTTGAGGGAGAAAGTTTTAACTTTGGAGGCTTACTTGCCCCAAGCCAGGCCTATTACATTAAGAAAATGCTTTCTCTCTAGTTAGTCTCACCAGAAGGGTTATTTGGAAAATAAATCTCTGAGCTAGTGGAGGCCTCCTCATATTCATATCAGGGACATCCTATCCTTACTTGTCTGAAGATCTCTACACAAGTTGATTCTGTTTCTCTGGCCTCTGAGTTAAATTTTTTCTGAGGAGGTGATGTTTTCCTCAAACTGTCACTATGAGTTTGACCTCTATAAGACTTTTTTTAAAAGTTCCTGCTCTCAGGGAACTTACATTCGGAGGATCAAGAAAGTGTTCCCATAGGGGATAGCACATGAGCTGAACCATGAAGGAAGCTAGTGATTACTCACTGTGACAATTTCCCCAATAAAATTCATACTGAAATATCATTAGTTGAAAAAATTATTGTTTACTTGCACTATGACTCAGCAATGATTTCTCACAACTGATACTTGTTGGAAAGTGTTTTCTCTTAAAAGTCTCCTTTAATTGTTGGTCATTTCCATTGATGTATATAGAGTAGGGAATGTGCCAGCACACCCTAGGGTGAACATAGTCATTAATCTTTCCCACGAAAGTGGCCACATCTGGCTCATGATGTATGCATATTTTAATCAAAGAAATCAACAGGTATTTATTGAATGCCTAATATATGAAAAACACTGTGCTAAGCACTAGGGATAGAAAGACAAAGAACAAAATATTCTTTGTGTCAAGGAATTTTTTACCATTATTTCTCCATTTTCTTGGGTTTGAAAAATGAAATACTGCTTATTAAGAAAAATAACTGTGGCTTTTAATTACATGTTTTAACCCTTAGAAGCATTTGACTCAATTATTTGGCCTAAGTCATGGCAAACTACTATATCTTAAATTTGGAGAGGTAATAGGAAAAGTGGGGAAACTCACTAGCCTCATAAGGAATGTTCATGGTTTCTTAGCTCAATCCTCTTCATGCTCTATTGTACGCTGAAATATGATTTTATAGTAGCAAAGACATAAAAGGGACTACAGAAGACATCTAGTCGAATGGTTTCATTTTTCAGATGAGAAAAATGAGTCAGAAAATTTTATTTATTTTTACAAGGTCATCCAGCTAATATATATCATAATCACTATTTTAACCCAGATCCTTTAGCTCCAAATGCAGGGCTATTATTTTTTTCTGGACTCCTTTGATTCAATTTATAGAAAAAATATGTCAACCTGAAAAAATAACTCATAACTCCCAGTTATGTTAAAACACCTTTAATTAGGATGAAAAAGGAAATGATCACAACCACTACAGAGAGCACTGTCTCAGGAAAGATGCCAATAATGAGAATTTCTACTGAACTGTAGAATCAGAGTTCTATATGTACTTTAGGGAGTATATTGTAACAGTTAAATTAGTTTCTCTACTAAAAGTATTATATTTTATGAGGTTTATTAAAGATTATTAGAATTAAGAAATAAAGAAATACAAAATAAGGAAAGCAAGTGCAACCTACATCTTGCCCTCTTGGTAGAGAGCCACATGAGCCTAGAAGTGGAAGCCAAGAGAACAAGTAGGCGGTACATTCAGTTTAAATACCCATTGTGTTCTCCTATTCAGGCGAGGACTCAAGGAGATTATAGGGCATTCTGGGAACTACAAAAGACTTCTGGGAATTGAAATCCTAGGTTCAAATCTCCATTTTACAATATGTAAAGAAGTACATCTGACTGGTTTACATAAAGTCTAGGGAAAGAGCATGTAGTCACAGGTTAGGGTCCCTGGTTATAGCCTACATACAATAGGAGAAACTAAGAAGACTTAAAATTTAATTAAACAACTATTTCTGTCTAGGGTGAAAAAGGGGTGCTTGAGGCTTTATTGTTCAGTCTGAGACTAGGATCTGTCTGGGGGATTCTTGAAGACAGATTATCAGGGACCAGGGTCAATTTGGGGTTTCAAAAAACAAGTTTGTCATATGCATAACAAAAAGCTGAGTTGGATATCAATATAAAGACTTAAATCTTAACCCAGTAAAAACCTTTATCACAAAGAGATTATGGATAGCTCAGAACAGTTGTTGGCACAATTTATTTTATAAGCCTAGTTTCCTAAGTAAATAAAATGTCACACCAAAACAGAGGCCAGAGTCTACCTTGTGGCCACAGCACCAGTGGGATTTCTCCCTTGACCAGTCTTGTTTTGTTTTGTTTAGTTTTTCCACTCTGAGATGGACCCTTCCAAATAAAGGCTGTTGGTTCTTCTATTCCATAAAAGCTTCCTGGTGCTTAAGCACTAAAAAAACTTCCCTGTGGGTGGAAGTATCAATAAGGAAGAGTATGGATATTGCTCAGTCTTTCATCTATCAGGGAGACAATATTTGCATAGAGTTTAATTGCAATAATTGCATTTGTAATGCCTTAGTGCATTTGCTCTATTCAAACTCCAGGACCCTATTTTTAATTTGAAAAAAAAAGTCATTTAAACAAGTGTTTAAATTGGCCAGATAAGCGAAATCTCTAACTCTGAGGGTTTTTTTGCAGTTAATGAGCCAGTCCCTTGACAGAGAGCTCAGCCTAAGTTCAGGGGTATTTACTGTGTAGGGAACTTCCAAAAGCAGCATTGTTTGTTATTCCTTGCATAAGAGCTTTAGGGAAAGAAAAATGATTCATTAATATTCTGTGATATTTTTTCCTAATTATACTAATTAGTAATTTTCCTCCTCAGACCAGCTGGCTTCTGAGAAACAAAGGTTAAGTCACCAGCTATGAGCAAAGCAAGGACAATTGGTGCTAAGGCTCTGAGCTGTTGCATTTGAGGAATTCTAAAATTTGCTCCAGGCAGTTATGGATGACTCTTGGTGAAAATGTTAATATGAAAGTTTTTTTTAATTTTTTTTATTGGAGCCTTAACCACTTTCTTTCTTTTCTTATGTATCGAAAGATCTCTTGGTGTCAAGATGTTATCCCTATTCACTGTCATTCATAATCAGTGCATCATTTTTCAAACCATCCTTTCTAATCTAATCTAATCTAAACCAAACTAATCCCACATTAGTGCTCCTATCACTAAATGACTATTTCCAATAATAGATGTCATCCAAGAAATATTAGGACAAACATTCATATGGAGGTAAATACCAAGTATAACATTTCTGGTCATCAGTTTGGATAATCTTGAACATAACCAGATTAACTAAAGAAAAAAAAATTAAAATTCTCTATTCACATGGAGCCATTTCTTATGGACAGAATCTTAACTTTAGCCAAAGCAGTTTGTAATATAACAATGTAATCTTCTACAGCTGACCTCTCCTAAAATCTGTTGTCATATAAAGTCCATAGACAATTTCTCTTCCTAAATGATCAGTTTCTCTTCACATCTATAACTCCTTTTTTTGGGGGGGGCGGGGGCTTTTACTTGTTCTCTTTTATATGTCTTCCCTGCTTTTGCTTCAGCTCCAAAGCCTATAATGGATCCATCTATCTCTAAAGTGGTCATTCTGGCAGTAGATATAGTTATCTGTGCATTACAATACTTTATTAAAAAAGAGAGAAATTCTTTAACTGAGGTAACTCCATTTTTTAAATACCTTCCTGCCCTGAGTAAAAGTATTCTCTATCTCCAAGAAAGTACCAGTTCCTGATAAGAGGTTTAGTATTTATAAATCAGAACACCTTTTCTTCTTCAAATGAGGAGATATGACATCTCACATGAGAAGTCATTACTTGTTGAGAAGCTAACAAAATGCCCCATTTTCCACAGAAATTATCTCTTTTCAGTCTCAGAAGTCTCAGATAATCTTTTTAAGGCAACTGGTTAGGGTTATTCAAATTGTGAAGATTGGATTTAGCTATCTCCTGATTGTAACAATGAAGATACTTAGTCTAACACAATCAAGGATATCTTGGGAACTTTACATTACTCCACCCTACTTTGGCTAACAAAATCAGAAATGTCTGTAATCATACTTAAGGATTAAGTATTTAGGAGGATGGGCTTTGATAGAAAAAAATGACGAATCAGAAACAGCTGACAGACCCCTGGACTGTCCTAAGTCAAACTTAAACTACCATTGGTACAGATGAGATGCAGGAAAGTGATGTAAAATTGTTTATATATTTTGTGCCACTTCCTCTCATCTCTCTCTTTCCCAGGAGAGGTGGCTCTGGCTGGTGACTTCCTGTTAACAGGCTGAGTTGAGTTTGATCCTGGAACTTGAGCCTGGAGAGCTCCCTTAGACAGCTTCCTTGAGATGGTCACATGGTGAGTGATAAAACTGACTCCCTTTCCCTTGGCTCTCAGGAGAGGTCCCCTTGGCCAAGGCCTTGAACTCCTGCCTGGCTCGGCCTGAGCCAGAGCACTTTAAATTAACTCTTTTTCTCTCTTTCTCTTTCTTAATTTCTTTCCTCTATATTAATTAAAATCATCATGAACTTCCAGCTGACTTGGGAATATTATTATGGGATTTCCTTGGTGACCAAATTAATTTAGATTTTAAGTCACAAAGCTAAAATTATCCTTTACAGTTTGGCTAACCACATGGGTTGTGATGAAATACTCTCAATCTTAACTTTCCTAAACTTTTTCATTACTATGAGTATTCGTAAGTTCATCTTTTAATAGCTTATTTTGATCAGCTGTAGAGGTAAGTAAATTTGGATTTTTTCCCCTCTCTCCTTAAATTAGATAGAATACAGCTTTTTGTCTTTTTTTTTAAACCAAAAGCATCAGAACTGGGAAAAGCTGTTTAGCTTCGAATCCCCTTTCTCTCAGGGAACAACTGCCTATATTATTCTTAATTAGGAGTAAGGGAGACCTAGAGAGAGTTTGGGTCTTGTCCTGCTCCCCATGTGTTTTGTGAAGCTCACTAGGATAATAATTACTATATATATATATATATATATATATATATATATATATATATACATATACATATATATATATATAAATGAATACTACATTCTTTGACATTTATATGGTGGCTGAAGAATTAGGGACATTGAGGAATTCAGCATACTTCCAATTTTTTATATTATTAGGCAATGTCATTTTTGTACTCCTCAGTACTCTGTTTAGAGATGATAACATAAAACAAATTATTTGAGACTGAAATTCAGAAAAACACGCAAAAGTCCGAAGCTAAAATACAAGAAATTATGCAAGAATCTGAAGCTAAAATACAGAAAATTATGCAAAAATCTGAAAATAAAAGATAGGAAAACATAAAAAATGTGCAAGATAAAAAACAGTAGAATGTAAAAAATTTGAGGCTAAAATGCAGGAGAACATTTAAGCCCAATTGGACAATTTAAAATGCTTCTTACAGGATCAATTGTCAAATATCCACCCCACCAAAAACAGGTCTGAACCTGACAGACTTGTTTCTGAACCTCTAAATGAGGAAATTTCCTTCTTGAAATAGAGATGGAAAACACCTTCCTTATAGCTCATCTAACAGACTAGTTCTCTCATGGTCTGCAAATCTTGGCTGAATTTAATCCCCAAGACCCTTCTCCTGAAATCCCAGTTTCTCATGTTCCTTCTCTTATACAAAACCAAATTCCAGGCCAAAGGAAATCTCATCATTCTAAAGAAACTCATCTTAGTCAAACTGACCCACAGGTAACAAATTCAATTAGAGGCCTGTTTCCTCTAAGAGAAGTACCTGAAATAGGACAGAACCAGGATGTGGGTACTTTAAGACATAATATATTGTTTGCTCCCCAAGAAATAAATGAATTTACACAAAATATCCCCACATATGAACAAGATCCCTTTCTAGTAACAAAAAAGATGACAGACATATTTTTCAGTATAATCCATCTTACAAAGACATTGAAAACTTGCTACAGGCATTTTTAACTGAATGTGAGAAAAATAAAATAATTTCTCATGTCAACAAAACCCTGAAAGGGACTATAACAACTCTGAAGATTATTTACAACACCATTGTAAAGAGGCCATCTTAATTAACAGCAATGAGAGAGTGTGCAGACAGTACAGATAAGTGGACAGAATTTGAAAGAATTAAGCAAAATGAGAAAGAAACACCCTCCAGATTCATGGACAGAATAATTGAGTTTGGGGGAAGATACCTAGATTTTGACCTTTCTAAAGAAAATTGTATAAGACAAGTTAGAAGGCACTTTGTCAATAACTCTTGCATTGTGATAAGGGATTATTTTAGAACACATTGCCCAAGATGGCCAGAGATGGACCTTGAAGAATTGCGGAAAACAGCTCAATATGTTTCAAAGGGAAACAAAGAAAAGGAGGAAGAAAATAATAATCTCATGGAGGAAATAAATTGAGATGTTTAAAATACAAGATGGCTAAAATGCAAAGTGGGCATGATACTCAACCAATGGTACTTGCCCCTCTCCAGGAATCTAATTATCAATCCATTACCTGCCAATTTTCTGAGAAGAAGGGTCACAGAATTGTAGGGTATAGAAATTTACTCAAGGCACTCAGAAGGAATCTGCAGTTTAATAACAACTACAGAAGTGATAATTATAGAAATGACTATAATAACGATAATGGAAACCACAACTTTAGGAATGATAACATTAGGAATAGATATTGGGAAAATTATAACTCAAATCAAATAACTCCACAACAATATAACTTAAGTGGTGCTCATCCAAAAAATACTCAGGGTGATAATGCCTCTCAGGGGGATGCCCTTCAGGGGGGTGCCCAAGGGACTCCCCAAATACTATGAAGGTGTAGGGGGGGGCCTGAGGCACAGGAATTGGAGGTTACAACCTTTGATTTTCTGGACCCTGATGTCCTACTACCTGTTGCCCCTATCCACTGCCCCCCTATACTAATGAACCCCATGTTACCTTAAAGGTGGGTAACACCTATTATGATAAAGAGTACACCTGATTTACATTGTTATTCTGTTGGCTCAGAGAATTTAATGGGAGTGTCAGGAATACCCTAAAGGGTTAAAAAAACTTTCCCCTAGGATGGTGTCTGTAGGACCCCTAGAGGTACAATATTCCTTCCTTTTGATGCCTGTTGTCCCTTTAAATTTGCTGGGGAAGGACCTACTATGCAAACTCAGAGCCACAATAACTTGCTCCCCAGATGGTTCCTTATCATTGGAAATACCTGAGGGATCTTTAAATTTATTCCCTGTAATTCTCTCAGAGCATCAAGAGGGGAATGAGTATCCCACCTTTGTAATACCTATGGATATACTGGAGTCTCTTTGGGACACATCTTCTTCTGATGTAGGCTTACTTAAATCAGCTATTCCTATGCAGATTAAAACTAAATCTAGCCCACCTCCTTCCATTCCTCAGTATCCCCCCTCAAAAGAGGAAATAGAGGGTATTATCCCAGTAATAAACTCATTAATTGACCAGGGAATAATAATCCCTTGTAAATCTGAATACAACATTCCCATCCTGCCCGTTAAAAAACCAAAAAGGGGGCCCGATGGCAAGCACCTCTATAGATTTGAACAGGATCTGAGGGCTGTGAACAATCATGGTATAAAGAGACACTACATAGTTTCCAACATAAATACTATTATTTCCTCTATTCCTAGTACAGCTACATACTTTACAGTAGTGGACTTGTGCTCAGCCTTCTTTTCCATTCCCACATGAGAACTCCAGGCATACCTTTCCTTTCACCTGGAAGGGCTCAAAGATACATGGAATTGTTTATCCCAGTGTTACATGGAATGCCTGAGTTTATTTGCACAAATTTTGAGCCAAGACACAGATAATATATCATTTAAAAATAGAAAATTAATCAAATACGTAGATGATCTACTCTTGGTGATCTAGCCTTTACAAAATCAACTTAGATTGTTCCCAGTCTATGTAAGATAAAGAATGTGGAAAAGAATTATATATACTCCAAACTAGAGACAAGTGTGCTGGAGGCCATCATACCCCCACTGACTGACAAGGTCACAGTTTGGGAAAGGGGGGATGCTTTGCATCCCCCAGAAAAAGAGGCCCCCACTGATTCCCCTCTGTGACTTCTCTCTCTTTAACTTCCCTTAACAATGGATGATTATTGTTCTCTCTCCAATATAAAAGAAATGATATAAAAGACTTGTAGAATAAACATATCCCACCTTAATCCCCCCAGATTATTACCCTAAAAGATTACATTCACAGAATTAAAACCTAAAGATCATTACCCCTTAGGCCCTCCTTTTCCTCTTATAGAGTTATATTTATTCCCATTACAAGCCAGGCAAGCCAAGAACATGAATCACCTTCATTCCCAGGTTGATAGGACATACTTCACTGGCTTGTTATGTTACATTAGGCAGAGCAACATCTCCAAGTACCCAAGTGAAACAGAAGAAAAGCGTGACTTCAAAATTGAGGAAAACCCCAAATCTGGTCTGTCATTAAACTGCCCTCTAAACAATGTACCTATCTATGAAATGTTTTTGTTACCCATCTCCTAAGTAATTGTGATTGATTGTGAAAGCTGACCAAAAGTAACAATGATTCTCCTAGGTCAGGGAGAACTAACCTCTAGATAACCGTATTTATTTCATTCATCTATAGCAACAATGTTTTGTTGACTATCCATGGAAAAATATGTAAAAAATTGTGTGCCAAAGAAGTATGTAATCACTAACCTATATAATAAACAAGCCACTGTGCTATGGTAGAATGCGATGTGACACCTATGCAGGTGGGACTGAGCTCATAGCATCTCTCTTCTCCATTACTTGAGTTATATGGATCCTCTTTCCACAAAGGAATGCAGTTTCATTTTATTGCATCATTTATGATGATTCATGTTAAATTTTTGATGCATCTTTTCTGTCTTCTGTTTGAGTTTAATTTTCTATACAGTTTGGAACTCTTTGTTGTGAATGCTTGCAAATAATTAAGTTAATTAAATATTCAATATCTTCTTGAAGGTTTGCATGAAGTTTCCCAGGTTGGGTGATTCTTGGTTGTAAATCCTACCTTTCTTTTCTTTCTGGGAATATCATATTCCAAGCCCTCTCCTCCTTTCATGTGAAAGCTAATAATCTATGATCCTGAGTTTAGCTCTGTGATATTTGAATTGATCTTTTATGGATGCAATATTTTCACAATGATCTGGGATCTCTTGAATTTGACTATAATATTCCTTTGAATGTTCAATTTGAAATCTCAGGAGGTGATTGGTGATTTTTTTCATTTTTTATTTTACATTATTGATCTAAGTAATTGGATTAGATTCCATTCATAATTTATTGACAAAGCCTTTTTTATCATGACTTTCACGTCTCATAATTCATACATAATTTCTCCTCAATCTATTTTCAAGACTTTCTATTTTTATGAAATTGTCTTGGTTTTATTTCAAGTTTTCATTCTTTTGACTTTGTTTTAATATTTCTTGAGATCTCATGAAGTCATTAGCTTTCACTTAGCTAATTCTAATTTTTAATGAATATTTTTTTGCATTGTATTTTGGATCTCCTTTTCAATTTGACCTATTCTACTTTTTAAAAAAGTTCTTTTCTTTGGTAAATTTTAATGCCTCTTTTACTATTAGAACTTTTTTCAAGTTTTTGTTTTCTTTAGTATATTTTGTGCTTCTTTTACTAAGCTATTATTTCCTTAAATTTTTCTTGTATTATTCTCATTTCTTTCCCTAATTTTCCCTTACTACTCATTTCTTCCTTTAACTCTTGCAAGAATTCACATTTTACTTTGAGGATTACCTTGTATCTGTTTTTGCATTTTTGTGTTCTTCTGAATTTATGTCTTGGTCTTCTCTGCTACCATGATAGTTTTTTTTTAATGGTTACTATTACTTTCTGTTGTTTACTCATTTTCCCAGTCTATTTCTTCACTTTTAACTTTATGTGAAAGATATTCTTTGCTCATCTGAGAGTAGGTAGGCACTGTGCCCAAGTTTAGCCCTTTTTATGCTTCTGTTTTCAGATCTAGTTCTAGTTTCAGGGCTTCAAAGACAGAGAGATCTGGGGAGAAATGCAGTCCCTTCTAATTTGATCTGCTTTCTAGTCCTTACCAAGGAAATTTACTTGTTCCCTTGTAGCTGCTGGTGCTAATGTTCCTTTTGCCTCCAGAAAAATGACCCCTCTACCCCTGTAGTCACAAATTCTAGCAATCTTTTTGACCTTGGAACTATGACAAAGACCCTATTCTCTCGTGTTTCTCTCTGTCTTGAAACTTTGATTCAGTACTGAATATGAGCAATATAGTTGCCAACTATGCACATGGAGCCCAGGACCAACAAAGAGTGCTCTGTAATCTGTTTTTGATCAGTTTTGAGACCTCCTTACTATCTTTAAGCTAAGAGCAGCTGAAGTTCTGATGTCCCTGTCACCACCTCAAAGGCTCATTGTTGGTGTTCCTGTCATGTGTACACCTACTTGGCCTCAGATCCCGCGTTACAGACCTCTTCTTTGGATACCCTACATTGTCTTAAGATGGAAAAAAACATATCTCACCCTTACCTTTTACTGGATATGCCACTACTGAATTATATTTGGCCATTGTTTTAAAGTTATGTGGAAAGAATTGTTCAGAGAATCTACCTAACTTATTGTCTCTCCTCAATCTCAGTTCCTACTTTTTAAGTTCTTATTCTGAAGATTTTGAAAACTTGTGACCAAAGAAACTGAATATTTACTAGGGTGTGGATGGAGTATAATCCCTCAGTTTCCATGACACTAAAATTATATATGTCCTCTGATCTTCTTTATCCATGATGTTTCAGTTTTCTCAAAGTTTTCCTAAAAACAATATCATTTCTTTTATTTTATTATTTCAATATTATAGCTATTGTCATGGATTATACTCCATCTACACCCTAGTAAATACTTCAGTTTCTTTGGCCACAAGATGCATTGCTGGATGTCCAGCCTTTGAATGAAATACTTTTCTGTACTTTTGCTAGTCTATCTCTTCAAAGTGTAAGGGTCAGAACTGTAAGGGGTAAAATTATGGTTGGACTGAATTCATCAGAGTGTGGTCACAAGGAATTTAATTAATTCCAAATGAATTTTTAGTAATTTATTTATAAAATATAAAAAGAATGAAAGTAAGGAAATCAGAGAGAGAGTATAGGGCAAGATATCTAACCTAACACACTAAGTATTTCGCTAAAGTCCCTGGCTCAACCCAAGCAGGACTAATTAGTCCTCAGCTAGAGGGGCCTCAGCATTGAGCCAAGGACCTTGGGATGATTAAAGAAAGGACTTCAGTCACAAAACTTCTCTCAAGAAGGGAGGCCTCTCCTGAGGCTAGTCCCTTCAGAAAATCCAGAAAAGGAGCCAGTCTTTTTCACTCAATGATGTGGTATTTCAAAGGGAGAAATTTAAGAACACTCTCACCAAGTCCAAGGTCTCAGGTCCAGTAACCAGATTCTTCATCAATCTCCAATTTTAACTTGGAACTCCAAAGAATGAAGAACTTCCCACAGGAAGTTGTAACTCCTTTTTAAAGACACTTCATTTGTGTCAATTCCTGTGCCTTCTTCCACTTTTACATGTACTAATTACAGCTGAAGCTTTGCTAGGGTTTGTCCAGGGGGTAGTCATTGGGTTCTGATTCATTATCCACTATTGCACACGTGGGTCACAGACCTCCCCCACTTAAGGATTAAGTAAGTGTGTACACTCTTGGTGATTAAATCTAAAAATGGGCATGGATGAGTTAATCCCATCTTCAAAGAACACAGGGATACTGTCCATCAATGATCTTGCATTGATGGGTCTTTCTAAATTGGGAGGTCCTGCCAGAGCTTATACTGTCTCGGAATACCTTTTTGTTTTCTTAATTTCCACATCCTTACTGTTTATTTTTTATTTTATTTCTTTTTAATGTTTATTTTCTTCTTTTCTCAATTACATGTAAACATAGATTTTTACCATTCTAGTTTTGAAATTTTGAGTTGAAAATTTTGTCCTCTTCCTCTTCATACTCTTTTTTTTGAGAAGGCAAGCAATTTAATAATGATAATACATATTTGTCCATGTAACACATATCCATCTTGGCCATATTTGAAAAGAAAATACAAAACAAACAATCCCCCCAAAGAATACTAAAACAAACAAAAAACCCAAACATTTAGACTCTATCACTTATTAATCATGAGGTCGATAGCTGTTTGCATCATAAATTTTTCAGAATAGTTTTGGATCATTGCAATGCTAATAATAGCTAAGTCGTTCAAAGCTGATTATCATAAAATTTTCCTGTTACTGTGTACAATGTTCTCCCATTCTGCTCATTTCACTTTGTATCAGTTCATATAATTCTTTCTAGGTTTTTCTGAAACCATTCTTCTCATAATTTCTCATAACACAATAGCATAAAATAGTTTTCCATACCCAAATGTGTGTATATTGTTCCTACTTTAAGCCAATTCTAATGAGAGTAAGGTTCAAGGATTCCCCACTAGTCTATTCCTATTTTCCTCTCAATTTTTTATTAAATATCCATTTTCCCTCAGAAAGATTATACTCAGTTTTGGAGATTATTCTCATTTGAAATTCTAGCTCCTTTGCATTATGGAATACCATGTTCTATACTTTCTGATCCTTTAACATGGAAGCTGTTAAATTTCATGTGATCTCTGCTATAGCTCCATGATTTTTAACTTGCTTCTGTCTGAATGATAACACTATTTTCCCTTGATGTAGTAGCTCTGATATTTTACTATAATATTCATGGAGTTTTCATTTTGACCCTTCTATATAGATGATTTTTTTTCAATTTTTATTTTACCTTCTGATTCTAGGATATCGTGGAAGTTTTCCTTGATAGCTTATTGAAATATGATTTCTAGGCACTTTTTGTTTAATCACGGCTTTTAGATAATTCAATACTTCTTTTAGACAAAGATCATTTTCTTTTCCTCCCCTCCACCTCCAACCACCTCTCCCATAGCCAACACATGATTCCACTGGGTATCACATGTGTTCTTGATTCAAACCCATTTACATGTTGTTGGTATTTGCATTAGAGTGTTCTTTAAGAGTCTCTCCTCAGACATGTCCCCTCAACACCTGTAGTCAAGTAGTTGCTTTTCCCTGGTGTTTTTATTCCCACAGTTTGTCCTCTGCTTTTGGATAGTGTTTTTTCTCCTAGATCCCTGCAGATTGTTCAGGCACACTGCATTGCCACTAATGGAGAAGTCCATTACATTCAATTGTACCAGAGTGTATCAGTCTCTGTGTACAGTGTTTTCCTGGTTCTACTCCTCTCACTCTGCATCACTTCCTGGAGGTTGTCCCGGTCTCCATGGAATTCCTCCACTTTATTATTCCTTTTAGCACAATAGTATTCCATCACCAACAAATACCAAAATTTGTTCAGCCATTCCCCAATTGATGGGCATCCCATCATTTTCCAATTATTGGCCACCACAAAGAGTGTAGCTATGAATATTGTTGTACAAGTCTTTTTCCTTATTACCTCTTTGGGGTACAAACCCAGCAGTGCTATGGCTGGCTCAAAGGGCAGACAATCTTTTATCTCCCTTTGGGCATAGTTCCAAATTGCCCTCCAGAATGGTTGGAACAATTCACAACTCCACCAGCAATGCATTAATGTCCCTACTTTGCCACATCCCCTCCAGCATACATTACTTTCCATAGCTGCCATGTTAGCCAATCTGCTAGGTGTGAGGTGATACCTCAGGGTTGTTTTGATTTGCATCTCTCTGATTATAAGAGATTTACAACACTTTTTCATATGCTTATTAATAGTTTTGATTTCTTTATCTGAAAACTGCCTATTCGTGTCCCTTGCCCATTTATCAATTGGAGAATGGCTTGATTTTTTGTACAATTGATTTAGCTCTTTATAAATTTGAGTAATTAAACGTTTGTCAGAGGTTTTTATGCAGATTGTTTCCCAATTTGTTGCTTCCCTTCTGATTTTACTTACATTGGTTTTGTTTGTACAAAAACTTTTTAATTTGATGTAGTCAAAATTATTTATTTTACATTTTGTGACTCTTTCTAAGACTTGCTTGGTTTTAAAGTCTTTTCCTTCCCAAAGGTCTGACATGTATACTATTCTGTGTTTGCCTAATTTACTTATAGGTTCCTTTATATTCAAGTCATTCACCCATTTTGAACTTATATTGGTGTAGGGTGTGAGGTGTTGATCCAAACCTAATCTCTCCCAAACTGTCTTCCAATTTTCCCAGCAGTTTTCATCAAATAGTGGGTTTTTGTCCCAAAAGCTGGGATCTTTGGGTTTATCATATACTGTCTTCCTGAGGTCACTTGCCCCAAGTATATTCCACTGATCATCCTTTCTTTCTCTTAGCCAGTACCAAATTGTTTTGATTATTGCTCCTTTGTAATATAGTTTGAGATATGGGACTGCAAGGCCCTCTTCCTTTGTATATATTTTTTTCATTATTTCCCTGGATATCCTTGATCCTTTTTTCTTCCAAATAAACTTTGTTATGGTTTTTTTCTAAATCAGTAAAGAAAATTTTTGGAAGTTCAATGGATATGGCACTAAATAGATAAATAAGTTTGGGTAGGATGTCCATTTTTATTATATTGGCTCGTCCTACGCATGAACAATTAATGTTTTTCCAATTACTCAAGTCTAGTTTTAGTTGTATGGAGAGTGTTTTGTAGTTGTGTTCATATAGTTCCTGTGTTTGTCTCTAGAGATAGATTCCCAAGTATTTTATTTTGTCTAAGGTGATTTTGAATGGGATTTCTCTTTCTAGTTTTTGCTAATGAGCTGTGTTGGAAATATATAGAAATGCTGATGACTTATGCGGGTTTATTTTGTATCCTGCAACTTTGCTAAAGTTGTTGATTATTTCAATTAGCTTTTTGGTTGAATCTCTAGGATTCTTTAAGTAGACCATCATGTCATCCGCGAAGAGTGATAACTTGGTCTCCTCCTTGCCTATTCTGATGCCTTCAATTTCTTTATCTTCTCTAATTGCTACTGCTAGTGTTTCTAGTACAATGTCAAATAGTAGAGGTGATAATGGGCATCCTTGTTTCACTCCTGATCTTATTGGGAATGCATCTAGTTTATCCCCATTGCAGATGATATTAGCTGTTGGTTTTAGATATATACTGTTTATTATTTTTAGGAATGACCCTTCTATTCCTATGCTTTCTAGTGTTTTTAATAGGAATGGGTGTTGTATTTTATCAAAGGCTTTTTCTGCATCTATTGAGATAATCATGTGGTTCTTGCTAGTTTGCTTGTTGATGTGGTCAATTATGTGGATGGTTTTCCTAATGTTGAACCAGCCCTGCATCCCTGGTATGAATCCTACTTGATCATGGTGAATGATCTTTCTGATCACTTGCTGGAGTCTTTTTGCTAGTATCCTATTTAAAATTATTTAGGGAAATTTTGGGGCATAAAGATGATATGGACAAAGGGGGGAATGAAAGAAATAGAGAGGTGGAGAATCATCAAAGGTACTAAGATATACCCCAAGAAATAGAAAAAAAACCCTAAATAGAATAATCTTTCTCACACAAAGATATACATGGGAAGGGAAAGGGAAGAATTCTCCTATAAGAAGGAGAGGATGAGATTTTTTTACTTAAACCTTACTCTCAGTGAAATCAACTCTGAGAGGGAAGAACATCCAGATCCATTGGGATCTTGAATTTTATCTTATTCAACAGGGTAAGGAAGGAGGGAAAACCTAGGAGGGTAGGAAGGGAGGGAACAAAAAAAGGAGGGAAGGAGAGGGGGGAAGGGAAGGGAACAAAAAAGGTGGGGCTAGAAAGGGAAACATATCAAGGGAGGGGTCTAGGGGGATTGATTTCAAGTAAATCACTGGCTTAAAAGGTTATAGCTAAAGTAGAAAGGTCAGAATTAGGGGAGGATATCAAAATGCCAGAGAGTCCACAAGTGACAATCATAACTTTGAATGTGAATGGGATGAACTTACCCATAAAACGTAGATGAATAGCAGAATGGATTAGAATCCAAAACCCTACCATATGTTGTCTTCAAGAAACACGACTGAGGTGGGTAGACACTCACAAGGTCAGAATTAAAGGATGGAGTAAGACCTTCTGGGCCTTAACTGATAGAAAGAAGGCAGGACTTGCAATCATGATATCTAACAAAACCAAAGCAAAAATAGACCTGATTAAAAGGGATAGGGAAGGTAAATATATTTTGTTAAAAGGGACTTTAGATAATGAGGAAATATCACTAATCAACATGTATGCACTAAATAGTATAGCACCAAAATTTCTAATGGAGAAACTAGGAGAATTGAAGGAAGAAATAGACAGTAAAACTATATTAGTGGGAGACTTGAACCAACCACTATCAAATTTAGATAAATCAAATTAAAAAATAAATAAGAAAGAGGTAAAAGAAGTGAATGAAATCTTAGAAAAATTAGAGTTAATAGACATATGGAGAAAAATAACTAGGGACAAAAAGGAATACACCTTTTTCTCGGGACCACATGGCACATTCACAAAGATTGACGATACACTAGGTCACAGAAACATGGCATACAAATACAGAAAAGCAGAAATAATAAATTCAACCTTTTCAGATCACAAGGCAATAAAAAATGATCAGTAATGGTACATGGAGAACCAAATCAAAAAATTACTGGAAATTTAATGATATGATACTCCAAAATTGCTTAGAGAACAAATCATAGAAATTATTAATAATTTCATCGAGGAAAATGGCAATGGTGAGACATCCTTTCAAACCTCATGGGATGCAGCCAAAGCACTAGTCAGAGGAAAACTCATATCCCTGAGTGCATATATTAACAAGCTAGGGAGGTCAGAGATCAATGAAATGGAAATGCAAATAAAAAACTTGAAAGAGAACAAATTAAAAACACCCAGAAGAAAACCAGAGATACTAAAAATTAAGGGAGAAATTAATAAAATCGAAAGTGATAGAACTATTGAACTAATAAATATGACAACAGCTGGTACTTTGAAAAAACAAACAAAATAGACAAAATACTGGTCAATCTAATTAAAAAAGGAAATAAGAAAAGCAAATTAATAGCATCAAAGATGAAACGGGGGACATCACCTCCAATTAAGAGGAAATTAAGGCAATCATTAAAAACTACTTGCCCAACTATATGGCAATATATATAACCAATCTAGGCGATATGGATTAATATTTACAAAAATATAAACTGCCTACACTAACAGAGGAAGAAATAGAATTCTTAAATAATCCCATATCAGAAAATGAAATCCAACAGGCCATCAAAAAACTCCCTAAGAAAAATTGCCAGAGCCTGATGTATTTACAAGTGAATTCTATCAAACATTTAAAGAACAGCTAATCCCAATACTATACAAACTATTGGATATAATAAGCAAAGAGAAAGTTCTACCAAACTCCTTTTATGACACAAACATGGTACTGATTCCAATACCAGGCAGGTCAAAAATGGAGAAAGAAAATTATAGACCAATCTCCCTAAAAGATACAAAAATCTTAAATAGGATGCTAGCAAAAAGACTCCAGCAAGTAATCAGGAGGGTCATCCACCATGATCAAGTAGGATTTATACCAGGGATTCAGGGCTGGTTCATTATTAGGAAAATTATTCACATAATTGACCATATTAACAAGAAAACCAACAAAAATCACATGATTATTTCAATAGATGCAGAAAAAGCCTTTGATAAAATACAATACACATTCCTATTAAAAACACTAGAAAGCATAGGAATAGAAGGGTCATTCCTAAAAATAATAAACAGTATATATCTAAAACGATGAGCTAATATCATCTGCAATGGGGATAAACTAAATGCAATCCCAATAAGATCAGGAGTGAAACAAGGATGCCCATTATCACCTCTACTATTTGACATTGTACTAGAAGCACTAGCAGTAGCAATTAGAGAAGATAAAGGAATTGAAGGCCTTAAAATAGGCAAGGAGGTGACCAAGTTCTTGCTCTTTGCAGATGACATGATGGTCTACTTAAGGAATCCTATAGATTCAACCAAAAAGCTAATTGAAATAATCAACAACTTTAGCAAAGTTGCAGGATACAAAATAAACCCGCATAAGTCATCAGCATTTCTATATATTTCCAACACAGCTCATTAGCAAAAACTAGAAAGAGAAATCCCATTCAAAATCACCTTAGACAAAATAAAATACTTGGGAATCTATTTCTAGAGACAAACACAGGAACTATATGAACACAACTACAAAACACTCTCCACACAACTAAAACTAGACTTGAGCAATTGGAAAAACATTAACTGCTCATGCGTAGGACAAGCCAATATAATAAAAATGAACATCCTACCCAAACTTATTTACCTATTTAGTGCCATACCAATTGAACTTCCTGATTTTTTTTAACTGATTTAGAACAATCCATAACAAAGTTCATTTGGAAGAATAAAGGATCAAGAAAATCCAGGGAAATGTTGAAAAAAATACAAAGGAAATTGTCTTTGCAGTCCCAGATCTCAAACTACATTATAAAGCAGTGGTCATCAAAACAAATTGATACTGGCTAAGAGACAGAAAGGAGGATTAGTGGAATAGACGTGGGGCAAGTGACCTCAGCACAACAGTATATGATAAACCCAAAGATCCCAGCTTTGGGGACAAAAATTCACTATTCAATAAAAACTGCTGGGAAAATTGGAAGACAGAGTGGGAGAGATTAAGTTTGGATCAACACCTCATACCCTGCAGCAAGATATATTCAAAATGGGTGAATGACTTGAATATGAAGAAGGAAACTATAAGTATATTAGGCAAACACACAATAGTATACGTGTCAGATCTTTGGGAAGGGAAAGACTTTAAAACCAAGCAAGTCTTAGAGTCACAAAATGTAAAATAAATTATTTTGACTACATCAAATTAAAAAGCTTTTGTACAAGCAAAACCAATGTAACTAAATTTAGAAGGGAAACAACAAATTGGGAAACAATCTTCATAAAAACCTCTGACAAACGTTTAATTACTCAAATTTACAAAGAGGTAAATCAATTGTACAAAAAAATCAAGCCATTCTCCATTTGATAAATGGGCAAGGTACATGAAAAGGCAGTTTTCAGATATAGAAATCAAAACTATTAATAAGCACATGAAAAAGTTTTCTAAATCTCTTATAATCAGAGAGATGCAAATAAAAACAGCTCTGAGGTATCACCTCACACCTAGTAGATTGGCTAACATGACAGCAAAGGAAAGTAATGAATGCTGGAGGGGATGTGGCAAAATAGGGACACATTCATTACTGGTGGGGTTGTGAATTGATCCAACCATTCTGGAGGGCAATTTGGAACTATGCCCAAAGGGAGATAAAAGATTGTCTGCCCTTTGAGCCAGCCATAGCACTGCTGGGTTTGTACCCCAAAGAGGTAATAAGGAAAAAGACTTGTACAAGAATATTCATGGCTAAGCTCCTTGTGGTGGCCAAAAATTGGAAAATGGGGGGATGCCCATCAATTGGAGAATGGCTGAAGAAATTGTGGTAAATGTTGGTGATGGAATACTATTTTGCTAAAAGGAATAATAAAATGGAGGAATTCCATGGAGACTGGATCAACCTTCAGGAAGTGATGCAGAGCGAAAGGAGCAGAACAAGGAAAACATTGTACACAGGAACTGATACACTGTGGTACAATTGAACATAATGGACTTCTCCATTAGTGGCAATGCAGTGTGCCTGAACAATCTGTAGGGATCTAGGAGAAAAAACACTATCCACAAGCAGAGGCAAACTGTGGGAGTAAAAACACCGAGGAAAAGCAATTGCTTTACTACAGCGTTTGAGGGGACATGTCTGAGGAGAGATTAAATGAACACTCTAATGCAAATACCAACAACATGGAAATGGGTTCGAATCAAGAACACTTGTGATACCCAGTGGAATCGCGTGTTGGCTATGGGAGAGGTGTTTGTAGGTGGAGGGGAGGAAAAGAAAATGATCTTTGTCTCCAATGAATAATGTTTGGAAATAACCAAATAAACTAATGTTTTTTAAAAAAGCAGAAATTTTATAATTTTGGAGATAGAATTTGTTTTTGGTTCCTTGCTAGATCCTCCATTACTCTAACAATAAACACAATGTGGGTAGGAAGACAAGGGGAATTTATAAGAATAGGTAACTTTTATGTAGTAATTTAAGGTTTTAAGAATGCTTTGCAGGTATTATTTCATTTGATCCTCACCGAAACCCTGGGAAGTATGTGCTATTATTATCTCCATTTTAGAGATAATTATACCATGGTAGACAAAAGTTAAATTTGCTTGCCCATGACCCCAAACAAATAGTAAATATCTGAGGCCAAGTTTGAGTTCAAGTCTTTCTGACTCTATGTCTAGCATTTTATCTACTGTGCTGCCTAACTACTCTATTTCCCAATGTAAATTGAGGTCATTGAAAGTTCTATTTTAAATATATAAAAATAATTTTATCACTATTTTTTCATGATCAATATTTCCTTGTGTACCTCTTTCATTATCTTCTACCTCACCTTGTCCTTTATAACTAAGAAAATTATAGAGAAAAATAACTAATAAATCTGTTGAAAAAATTCTCATATAATATGCACCAGACTCATAATTCCAAATCATTTTAAAGAAATGTGTATGTGAGGAACAGAAAGTGGTAAAATGAGGGAAGGGTTTTCTTTGAGACCCTCCTTGGTCATTATAATTTCAAAGGTACATTCAGTTTTGATTGTCTTTTTCATTTCATGTATGTTATTGTAGTCTTTTATGTATTTTGTTTTCCTAGTTCTGGTTATTTTACTTTGTATCAATTCATATGAATCTTATTTTTGAATATTTTATATATTCATCAAATTCATTGTTTTTAAGAGCATTGTGATATTTCACTCCATTCTTTTACTTCAACTTATTGAGCCATTTCTGAAGTAGATATCTTCTTTCTATTCAGTTCTTTGCTGCTTTAAAAAGTGCTAGTATAAATATTTTGGTATATATTGAACCATAATCTTTGAAATTTATCTTCTTGTGGTGTTTACTGTGAAATGTAATCTTTGAGTCAAAATATGTAGTTATTAATTTTCATACTTCCAAATGCTTTCCAGAAGGGGTTGGAACAATGCACAGACCCAACAACAATGTGTTAGTTAGCCTGTCTTTCCACATATCCTCCAACATTGACTCTTCCATCTTTTGTCATATTTACTTACTGATTAGATCTTATTGAAACTTCAGAGATGTTCTTGTTCTTATTTTTTTGGTTCTTTTTCTAATTCTTAGTGATTTGAATCATTCTTCATGTGGTTATTAATAGCTTGGAATTATTTTGAGGAAGACTCTCAACACACTGGTTGATTCCTTTTTGAAGGATTTAGTGGAGGAAATGAATGCAAGCTGTACACACACACACATACACACACACAAAGAATGAATGAATGTTCTACATTTTTAGAGAATGGATCAGTACATTCATAGATTAAGCAATCAATCAAGAAGTATTTATTAAGGGTCTGTCATGTCCCAAGAACATGAAGAAAGCAGTAGTTCTTAGCTTCAAAGATCTTGCCTTCTATCAGGGAAGACAACATATTCATAATTAATTATTTACAATATATACAAAGAAATTTTTGGGGCAGCACTAATAGATGGCAAGGTGTGATAAAGATGGAATGCATGCAGGAGTTAAATAACTGAGCCAAATCTCAGAGGTGCAAGATAGAATACTGTGATTGAGGAAAATAAAATATGATGGTATGATTGTTCCAAAGACTCAATTAAAGAGAATTATGTAGAAAATGGTTGGAAAAAATAGATGGGGTGCCAAATTGCGTATGGCTTTTATTGTGAAACACAAGAGTTTGTACTTGATCCTATCTATAATAATGGAGTTACTGGAGTTTAACTGACTAAGGGATTGACATAGTCAATATTTGAAGCAAGAAGAACAGTTAGGAAGCTGGTGCAATAGTCCTGGTAAGAGAAAAACCCGTTTATTAAAGTACTTCAGAATTCTTATGGGATTTTTCTAGGGTCACTTTTAATAATGCTTCAAGTAGGAATAGGATTTCTCTGCTCCTCTCCCTTTTCCCCTCTGCTCCTATCTTCTTTCTGCCACTATCCTCCCTCTTCTCTTTTTTCTTTTTCTTTTTCTCTTTCTCCCTTTATCTTTTCCTGGCTAGAAATGCAGAGATTGATCATGGGCCTGATTGCACTCCTAATGGACAGAGGAGCTTTGATTTGCTCTATTTTCAAACAATGCTAATTTACCCATCCTTAGGAAACTTGGTGACCCTCTCCCTACTTCTAATAGTTTACCATATTGGTGCCAGACTTAGTATGGATATGTAATTGACTTCACTTCACTCCAGCCCAGAATGACTCTGAACTCAAGAGATTAACTAGTCTTAGCCTTCCCAGTAGGTGGGATTTCAGGCATATGTCCATACTCCTAGTTGTAACACATAATTTCAATTAATATCTTAATTCTATTTGGGGAATTTTCTCTTACACCTTAAAAGAAGGAAACGCCTTAGCCCAGAGAAAGTTATCCCAAATGGGGTAAGGATAAAATTCATTTCCCAGATGAGGTAATAAAAAAATTAGAAAAAGATAATTTGTTCTGGGATTTGAACATATTATAGAATTTAAAACTT
This sequence comes from Monodelphis domestica, assembly GCF_027887165.1. NCBI lineage: Eukaryota > Metazoa > Chordata > Mammalia > Didelphimorphia > Didelphidae > Monodelphis > Monodelphis domestica. Next base: position 117,341,525 of record NC_077230.1, on the reverse strand, counting down.
TGAAATGACTTTTAAAGATTATGTTGTCTAACTTCTTAATTATATATATATGGTGATCGAGAATGACGATTGTCTTTGTGCAGTTTCATCTACGGTGTGCCCTCATGTGGCTTTGGAGTCCAAAGGCTGAGGCGCACAGTCTGTGGCACATGGGGCCTGGACGCCAGTTGTTACAGGAGGTGCGGGTGTGGCCTGGTGTCGGCGTTCACGTGCAGCAGCAAGACATCGATGTCGCTCATCTTCAAAGGTGGTGGCGGCCTGGTGAATGTGGGCTCGCCAGCTGCTTCTGTCAGAGGCAGCGAGTTCTAGTTGCTTTGGTGTCATGCCAGCCCACTTCAAGTTGGACTTTAGCTGATCCTTGAATCTTCTCTTTGGTCGGCCTTGTTTCCTGAGTCCAGCTGACAGTTCCCCATAGAATACCTGTCTTGGTATTTGCTGTGGGTCCATGCGGATGACGTGTCCAGACCATCGTAGCTGGGCTTTGAGGACCAGGACTTCGATGCTGGTGGAGTTGGCTCTGTCAAGGACTTCCTGGTTGGTGATTTGGTCCTGCCATCGGATCCTCATGATTGACCGGAGGGAGCGTTGGTGGATTTGCTCCAGCTGTTTCATGTGCTTCCAGTACAGTGTCCATGTCTCACACCCGTACAGGAGCGAGCGGAGGACCACTGCATTATACACTTTGAGCTTCATCGCAGTGCTTACACCGCTGTGTTGGAGGACTTTGCAGTGCAGCCGCCCGAGTGCCTGGCTGGCCTTTTGGATCCTGGCATTGATCTCGTGGTCTAGGGACCCGTCGTTGGCAATGGTGCTGCCCAGGTACTTGAAAGTGTTGACGTTAGAAAGCTGCGTGCTGTCGATTGTAATGCACGGCTGGTTCGTTGGCCTCCCTGGTGCAGGTTGGAACAGCACCTCTGTTTTGCTGAGGCTGATAGTCAGGCCAAACAGTTTTGTTGCGGTGGAGAACCTGTCCACAATGGTTTGGAGGTGATTTTCTTGGTGGGCCATGAGAGCACAGTCATCTGCAAAGAGAGCTTCCAGGATGAGTCTCTCTGTTGTCTTTGTTTTTGCAGTCAGGCGGCAAAAGTCAAATAGTGAGCCATCCAGTCAGTATTTGATGTAGACGCCCAAGTCTAGATCCATCACAGCATGTCATAATACTTGGGTGAAGTATAGGTTGAATAGTACTGGAGCGAGGACACAGCCTTGTTTCACACCATTGGAGATGTTGAAGCGATCGGAAGTCTCTCCACCAGATAGGACTTCCCCTGTCATGTCGACATGAAAGAGCTGGATCAGTTTGACAAATTTTGCTGGGCAACTGAGCTTGCTAAGGATCACCCACAATGCATCCCTGTTCACTGTGTCGAACGCCTTTGTCAGGTCTATGAAGACAATGAAGACAATGATGATGATGATGATGATGATGATGATGATGATGATGATGATGATAATTGTCACTTACTTCGTGTGAATCACTGTAGTAAATGTTTTAGACTTATTATCTCATTTTTTTCCTCACAACTTGGGAGGTGGGTTCTATTATTAGGCACATATTACAGATGAGGAAAATGAGGCAAACAGAGATTACCCAGCATCTCACAATATTTGAAATTGAATTTGAAATCAACTCTTCCCTGACTCTAGGATCTGTGTTTCATCCATTGTACCACCTAGTTACCCCCTAATAAACTGAGGTCTAGACAGAAGTGACTTACCAGGTGTGTGATATAGGGTGCTATTTGGTAGAGCTGCTATTGGAACCATGACTTCTAATTCTAAATCCAATGTTCATTCTAAAACAGAATGCTGCCCCATTTGATAGGTGAGACCAAAAGGAGAAGGTAAGATTGACACTCTGAGACAGGAATTAGGAAGAAAACATCAAAAGGAAGGAAAGAACATCTACAGAGGAGATGAAACCTTAGAAACTTTCATTATTCTCTCTTTTAACTAAAATAAATTTTGCCAAGGGCTGACCTTGCTTGGAGAGACTGACCTTCAACAATCTGAAAGAGATTCAACCTTGATGCATGGTGAACATAGGGTAAAATATAAGAAAGTGAATCCTGACAATGTATTCAGGGTGAAATCTCTTTTGTGTGGAATGTAATCAGGAATTATATTTTTCTATCTCTATCTTGTAAAATAATGTCAGGATTCTCATCTCCTATGGCACAGCAGTTAAGTGTAGCTCCAATTCAGTGGGATAGGTTTGATTAGGATCAAGGCCATATCGGAGGAAACTGTTTTTTCTCTGCCAGCCAGAACTCTCCTGATGTTCAGGATGAAAAACAGATGGAACCAAATCTGCTCAAGGAAAGGCAAAGGACTTTCACCATAGTAAAAGGGGAACTAGCAAAGCACATAGCCTGTGGAGAGAGGGAATGATAAGAAACCAGCAAAAAGGCAAGGAAGAATGCCTGGACAGAAATGAAAGAGGGATTAAATTCTTCCTAGAGGGCAGAACAAGGACTGATGATTGGAAGCTACAGGGAAATAGATCTGAGTTCTATTTAGGAACTTTCTAACACTTAAAACAATCCAACAGTGGAAACAATGATATCCTTCAGCTATCATTTAAAGACTTCCTTCATGTGACTAGCATCCTTAGACCAAATGCATCCCCACTAGGAGAAAACATAATCTATTTCAGTCTACCTGATATCTTTACTTCCATTTACAGAACATAGGATCATCGACTACTAGATTTTGAATCAAAAAGGACTTTTAGAGATTCTCTAGACCAAATTCATCAGTTTACAGATAGGGAAATTGAGATCTGAGAAAGGTGAGTTATTTGTCTAAAGTCAGAAAGATAAAGGACATCGTGGCTGGACTTTGAACTAGAGTCTTAGGAATTGGTATATTTTCCTCATTCCACCACTTTTTTCATGTCATCCAAACTATTCATTTAGTTAATATTTCTTTTTATCACTAATACATATATTTAGTCAATAAATACTTATGGACTTAACAACTATAACGACGGGGCATCATATATGATAGGGGTTGTGCTAGACATGGAAGATACAAAGAAAAATGAAACATCCAACTTTCCATGAGCTTACAAGAAAGACAACATGTGAAGTTATAAATACAGTAGTGCCCAGTATTCTCAAGGGGACTGTTCCAAGCCCTCCTGAGGATGGCTGAAGTCAGTTATCAGCAAACACCTCCTGGTTCCATATATATATATATATATATATATACACTCTTTCTCTCGGAACCTTCCATTTGGATTGTCATTTGACACCACTCTAAAAAAAATTCTTTAAAAAGTGAAAGTGAAAGCAAAAGTGAAAACAAGAAGTGACTACCCTGAGAGCAAACCATTGCTGCTACAGTGGAACTCTGAGGATTGGTCCTCCAGCACTTTTCTGGTGGAACTCCAGAGCTTCCCAGTTGATCCTGATAACTAAAACTGTGGAAAGAGAAACCACAGAGAGTGGGACCCTACTGGATATACAAAAGGAATGCAAAGTAATTTTTGGAGGGAGAAAACTATTGACTGAGGGATCAGAAAGACTTAATGGAGAAAGCCTTTGAACAGAGCTTAAAGGGAAACAAGAGGAGGGAAAGATTGATTGTATTATGGGGGCAGGTTGGGGGCAAACAGTGCAAAGGATGTAATCCTTTGTGAGACAGAGGATCTAGTATTTTGTGAAGAACAGTAAGGGGAACATTGCTAGACTGCAGAGTACAGGAAGGGAAATAATGTATAACAAGGTTAGATAATTTATTTAGAGATAATTTGTTAAGGGATTAAAAAAACAAAGGAGAATAGGGAGTCATTGCAATTAATTAAGGAAGGTGTGTGTGTGTGTGTGTGTGTGTGTGTGTGTGTGTGTGTTTGTGTTTGTGCTCAGACCCACGCTAAATAACTTGCGAAAAAAACATGGATGGGGAAGCTAGATGGCTCTGTGGATCAAGTGCCAGGTCTAGAGATGGGAGATCCTGGATTCAAATCTGGCCTCAGACTCTTCTTAATTGTGTAACCCTTGGGGAAGTCACTTAACTCTTATTGCCTGGCTCACCCTTACTGCTCTTCTGTCTGGGAAACAATATACAGTATTGATTCTAAGATGGAAGGTAAGGGTTTATTTTATTTTGTTTTAAAGAAGATGCATGGAAAATAGGTCGGAATAGAAAAAAACATTTGTGGCCTGGATATCAGTTAAAAAGCCATTTTGACTGATCAGCCAGAGGTGATTAGGGCTTAAAATACTTTAATGGCAATATTGCAATTACTGTGTACAATATTGCTCACTTCACTTTGCATCACATAATATTCATCTTTCTAGTTTTTTTTTATGAAATTATCATGCTTCTCATTTCTTAAATCACAATATAGACCACATCCCAATCATAGACCACAATCTGTTCAGGCATTTCCCCTTTGATGAGCATCCTTTCACTTACTCATTCTTTGCCACCACACACAAAAAAATCGACTATAAATATTTGCATACAAATAGGTCAAATCCCCCTTTTTTATCTCTTTGGCAGGTATGCCTAGTAGTGATATTGTTGGGTCAAAGGGTATATACAATTTCATAGCCCTTTATGTATAATTCCAAATTGCTCTTCAGAATGTTGCATTGATTTACAACCTCTCTAACAGTGCATTCATGTCAATTTTCCCAAATCCCCTGCAACTTTTGAATAATAGTATTTCTAATGAGTCATAGGAAGAATGGTGGTAATCTCAAAAGAAATAACAAAATTTGAAATGATTGTAGAATTTGGGAGAAAAAAAACAAAGATTTTTGTTTTGGACATGTGGATGTTTGAAATGTGCACTCATTAACATTTTTAAGAGTTTTTAAAATTTAAATTTATTTATTTTATTGTTTGTTTCTAACATTAAACTACTCAGGTAACTCCTTTCCTTCTTCCTTCTTCTCCCACCATTTAAGAAGATATTACTTGCCAAAAAGATATAAATATATGTAAAACTATACCGTGTTTATTTCTTTGTATTTGTTCTTTCTTTGGAGGTGGAGAAACTCAAGTTATTCTTTAACAATATTTCTGTTGCCATATGTAATGTTCTCTTGGTTCTGCTCATTTCATTTTTCATAATTTCATGTAGATCTTTCCATATTTTATTTTTAAATTAACCTGCTCCTCATTTCTCATGGAGCAATAGTGTTCCATCAAAATCATATGCTACAACTTGTTTAACCATTTGAGGAGTATTCCTTCAATTTCTAGTTCATTGCCACCATAGAGAACTGTTATAAATATTTTAGAGCATATGAGTTCCTTTTTTTTTCCCTGATAACCTTGGGAAATAAACCTAATAGTGATATTGCTGAGTCAAAGGGTATATTAACATATATCACATATTAATATTTTTCAATTTAGATTTCCAGAGGTACTGTTATGTTACAGAAGTATTTCAATGAGTTTCATTTTATTGTTGCTGTTCTTGTTTTTTGCTTGCTTTTCTTTTTTTAAACTATTAATTATTATTTTACAGATATGAGAGTAACAGAAGGGTTTTGGATGTGAACTGAATTCTAAGTATCCTTTTGATCTTGTGGGGGAATAGAGAAGAAACAGAACAACCTCGATTTTGGGGGGAATCAGGTTATAAAGCAAAAGACAATAGAATCATAGATCTAGATCTGAATGGAAGCATATAGTTTCACTTCTTAATTTTTCAGATGAGGATATTGAGAACCAGAGGTGGAGAGACATCTCCAATGCTGAGGAAAGAGGCTATTTTCTGAAAGGATGTAAAGGATAGAGTCCAGCTTTCAACGGAGAAGGGGAAAGCACATCTTGGCCAATGGATGCTTTCTCGATATCAGTATTAGACTGCAACGGAGGTTTAAGCCTATTATATAGTGCTTTCTTTCTCAAGGGTGGAATTGATCTATAGGGAAGGCCTATTCTCTGCCTTGGTCATTGGCCTGATACTTTCAGTCCATGGACATTGGTAGATTTCTGGACTGGACACTAAGGTTGAAAGTGCTCACTGGTCAAAATATGGAAAGGTGGAATGAGAATTACCAGACTATGGTCAGCATGAGAAAGATATGGTCAATGACTATCATTCTGATCAGATTTGGCTGCTCCAGGAAGACTGCAAGGTAAATTACTCATGAAATTGATTCATCAGAGGCAGGTACCCTGATCTCCTGAAATCATCTGCCAGTACCTTGATTGGAATTTGGAATCTGATAGCTCTGCTTTCTGAGTGTGCCTACTGGTCTTTTCTCTAGATCTAATGAATTTAAACCAGTCTGAAATCAGAAAATTCCCTAGCATGGAGTCAGTGGAAAGGAGTCTCAGTAACTCATACATCTACTCCTCCTCTGTGAAATCAGATAGAAAAATAAGAGAGGGTGGATAGAAGTATGAAACAAACAGGAATCATAATTCTAAGTGTTACCAGCTTCCAAGCCACAGAGTTGCTGGGCTGTAGTCTGTAAAACTTAAAGGAATTGTAGATGATTGAAGAGGTACAGGGGATAAGGAAGGATTTATAATAGGGAATGGAGGAGTTGAAGGAACAGAGGGAATATGAATACTGGTGAGGTAAAAGGAGGGAGATACCCCCGTGCCGAGAGGCTGTTTTTGGAAAATGGGGTTCCTGAGAAATGGGCCAACTATGATAGCCTGAGGGGATGTCTTCTCTATTGATTGATGTTGAAGATATCCCAGGGTAGGTAAGCACAGACCCCCCTGAAGGACAAGCCTCCCCCAAACCAAGGTCACCGGCAGGGGTCCAATAAGGACTGTTTATCGTTCTGTCCTTAGGTTCTGCTCCCTCTATGTCCCCCCTGAAATGTTAGTCCTTCTCTTATCTGACTGTGGGTTATTTAACTCAAGATGAATTTAATAACAAGTTTGGATTGGGAAGGTATCAGGATAGAAGGAATAGGGATTGCCTTATACTTTGCCATAGATTGGGTTTGAGTCTCTCTCAGCTTTTTAGCTAAGGCCAGGCCTCACAGACTGGTGGAGGGTTTCTTTTTTTTCCTGTTTATGCTAATCTGTGCTAGCTTTCTCAAGTTCAAAGTCTTTAGCAATAGACTGCAAGAGAGAAAAGAGAATCTCACCTTCAGAGCTGGTAGGGCTTGCCTCTTCAGACTAATGCCCTAAAGACTGGCCTTACAGTTCAAATCACTCCCCTTAAATGGCTTTGCTCAATGACACAATCACAGGAATCCAGGTAGAGCACACAGTTGAGAAATATCTAGGAATAGAGGTACTTCTATCCAGAGACAGAAAGAGAGCTCTCCTTCCAGTATAAGGGCCAGTAAAGAATAACCTTGAGAGCAACTGTCACTCTTCTAGTCGCCCCTCCCCCCCACCAACTGTCATTGCTGTCCATCAATCTTCACTCTAACATTCCAACTGCTATTTCCTCCACCTCAGTGGCAAAAATGTCTAAAGCTTAATTCAGTTTTTCTTTCCACAATTCTCCATAGTTATCAGTAGAAGTAATAATATTTTTCCATCTCCAAATCTTAGTTTTCTCACCTAGACTCTAATTTCACCCCCATTTGACTCATTGTGTTGTTATAAGAATTACATAAAAATGTAGATTTAGAAGTATTTTTTAAAGTTTAAAAATACTAAATAAACAAAGATTTTCATTATTGGCAAGATTTGCTCCCTTGCCTAGAATGTATTTCTGTACTTCTCTGCCTCCCTAAAGACTACTCTTTTTAAAAATAGGTTAATTCCTAACTCCCCCATGGACTCTCTCTCCTATCTGCTACATATTATCAGTGTAATCTTTGGCATTATTTTATATATTTGTACCTGTTTTGTCATCCATTAAATGAAGGGATTAGCTTATATTGTCTCTAATATGCCTTCTATATCTGTGGTAACAATTTTATAATTATATTTTATATGATATAATAACATTAGTATATTTATACATATATTAACACATAAATGCATGTGAACACTACATACACATAGCATGTATGTACACATGTATACACATATCTTATATTTTGAGTTTTGTTGTGAAAATATAGAATGAAAACTTGAAGCTTAATTCAGTTAAACTAATGCTTTTGCTCTGTTTCTATAATATAATAAATCTCACTTTCATTCATTTTTTAAAATTAGTGACATTATTTCCTCTTATTTATCCTCAACATAGGAAACCAAGGAAAAACAAACTCCTCATAACAAATATGCAGGTTCATACAAAACAAATTTATAGAGTGACCATATTAAAAATACATATATTTCAATTTGTACCTTGTGGCCAACACCTCTTGATCAGGATGAACTTCAGTTTCAAACCATAAGGATTTAACTTCTTCCCCTTCCATTTCCCTACAAAATGATAGAAGTGTATGTCCATACACATAGGTTATCAGCAATAGACTGTCACATTCTAGTTAAAGCACAGCATCTTAATGTGTGAAAGGGTCAGAGAGATTATTTCTATAGAAAATAAACTACCACAATATATAACAACTGGTCCATGATTTCATTCACTTTTCTATGCACTGATTACTCTAAACCAACTCCTCTCACCATTATTCTCCACATTTGACTTTCAAGTAATCAATGAGAGCAGATTGTAGTACAAAATGCTTAGTGTAGTATGGCTGAAAAATTGTTCTAGCAAAGCATGCAGGATGAAGCTAATGAAGGACTGGGAAGAGGAAAAAGCCTGAATTGATGTTGAGACTAATTTATTTCATTAGATAGCACTAGTGGTAAATTTCAGTGTAATGAAATTAATCATTTAAAATGGATTGTTCCATTGAAGTTATAAAAATACAGATCTTTGACTTTAAGTTTTTCTTCTCTGCTGGATGGACCAATTTGGTTGCAAAGTGTTTGATTGTTTGTCTTTAACCATCTAAAAAGAAAGAATGAGCATAGAAGACTCTGAATGGGAAGACAGCCAAGCTAAGGGAGATTACATGGAGAGGAGGATTCAATTAAGTGAAAGAAAATTGAACAGATTTGTAGAGCTAATTTGATCAGTTCTATTCAGGCTATGGAGTAGCCTCCCTTAAAGAACAATGAGTACCTTCTAGGTGTGGTGATCTCTTTTAAGAAGCCTGCAATAGCAAAGAACTATAATTAAAGAGGATAATTATCAACTGGGAAAATATGACTACGATGGAATATTCATGTGAAATTATGCAAAGTAGATTTCAGAGAATTCTAAGATAGCTTATTTGAATTGATACAGGGAGAAGTCAGTGGAAGCAATAGAACCACTGTAAAGAAAAACATCTTTGATAGCCTTTAGATAGCTAGTTAATTTACTGCTGAATCAAGACTTAGAGGAGTAATGACCATACTAATAGATCCATGATGCAGGATTTGACAAATATTGCTCGATGTGGATGATGTTTGGATTCTGTATATTGTTTTCCTTGACTGTTTTTTTGTTACAAATATTATGTTTAAAAACAAAATGCTCTATTTGACATTCATAGTCTTTCATAATCAACCCCTCCTAACTTTCCAATCTTCTAACTTACTTCTGTGACTGCGAAAATATGGGTTTCAAGACTGTGAATTGCCCAAACTGTAAACATAATTTTAGCATCTTGATTTTATATCAAAAATAAGTGGTTGCCATGGGAAAAATTCCCAAATATGAAATACCCAAGTCAGCTGGGTTTTATGGAGATTTTAATTAATATAAATGAAGGAATTAAGTAAAGGGAAAGAGACAGAGTAAGAGGAAATAGTAGGAAAAGGCTAGGGTCTAGGCCAATGGCTTAGGCCTTTCTCTTTAAGAGAGAAACTAAGTCAGTCTTTAATCACTCACCACAAGATCTTTCCAGGCAAATCTCTAGTGTTCAGAGACTCAGCAGCCTCCTCTAACTCCTTACGTTCAATTCAGCTACCAAGGCTGAACTAAATGGCATACAATACTCATGAACTCTGGGCAACCAAAACCTTTCTGTGGAATAATTTTTTTTAAGGAGAAATTTCTCTTGTGTCACCCCCGACCCTAAATTTTCACATCTACCAATCACAGTAGACACTTTTCCTAGGACAGCCCATTCTTAGTTTTTAGTTCTCACCTCCTCTGGGTAGATTATATATTCTGAGTACTTCACACCTCTTTGATAAGCTTGCCCCTTGCAAGTTGCCTGACCTTTTAGTGATTAATTTGACCTTCATAGGTACTTAGCACCCTTTTGTATTACATCTAAAAACAGACCTAGCTTAAGGTTTTGACCTCACTATAAGTATGAGTTAGGGACTTTTTCATTGTTCAGTAAGGAGTTTTACAACTTTATCTTCCCCTAAGGTATGCCTAAGTATGGGTGGAGTAATTTTAAAGTTCCCAAAACATTCCTGATCAAGTACCTCCATTGTTTAAATGGGGAATAACCTTAACCATAGTCTTAAGATAAAGTTTCAAGGTAGAGTCTGAGAAATTTTAAAATTCACACTTTCCAATTTACTATTTTAGCCAGTGGAGCTGTTCTGTCTGTTCCACAAACAATGTTCTTTTGAATATAGGATATTAATTTAATTAATAATTAAAATAAAGAATCATTTAAAAAATAAAACTATTATAAGTAAGATCTGACTTTACATTTCAATGAGCTTTATAAGACCTAATAACCCAGAGTTTTAGAAAGGAATAGTGTGAGTCAATCAAACACTAAATATTTCAAAAATATCACACAAACTAAAATTTCTATATACAAGGAAATATAGGAAAGTAATGGCCCCTGACATTAGGAATTTTACACTAAGGGTGAGAAACATAAGATACAAACACACTAAAAACAAATTATATGATACATGTTAAGTGTGTACTAAATACAATAAAATTATAGATTAGTAGGTGGCAAAACTGTTGTATTGGACAAGATATTTTATAAAAAAGACTGAACTTGGACTGGGTTTTTTGTAGGGAAGATAGGATTTAGAAGGGAGAGATGATAAATGGGCAGGCATTACAGGCACTGACAACTGGCATAAGCTGTGATAAAGGGTAGAGTATATTCAGGAAACAATGAGTAGATCAGTTTTGTCTGAGTATAGGAACAATAGGAGATAAGGATAAAAAGGAAACATGGGATCATTTTGTAGAAAGCTTTGAATTCAAAGTTAAGTAATATACCTATGACTTTATATTTATCTTGTAAATAATGAGTCCATTGATGGATTTTGATCAGGGTAGTGACATAAAGTTAAACTGGATAAAAATAAAACAGAAGTTATGTGTGGGATGAAATAGGAGAAATGGAGCCAAGGAGAACAGATAGGAGGGTATCATTAGTGAAAATTGACTATATGCAAGTCACTGTGGGGAAGTACAAAGAGAAAGAAGAAAGACATGATTCGATTTGAAATAATTAGACTTTGAACTTTGTGGCAGGGAAAGTTTGTCCTAATATATCAGATTTGGCAGAAAATGCTCTGGAACATCTTCTTAATTTCTTCCCTATTAAGTTAGATTTCTCTGTCTCATCCCCTAAGACCTTCATTGAGTAAGGAAAAAATAGGAGAGAAAAATAAAGAGAACTATTTCCATTTTCCTTATTACTCCCCATGCCTGCTATGGCCCACCCCTCAAGTCCTATTTATAGTCAAGGATTGTGAGGCCACTTGTTCCATTCTTTAGACCACAGGCAGAATTACACCTAACCCATCTCAGAGAAAGAGCTTCTATAAAGTCCCTTGGTAACAGTGGCTCAGGTTATTTTGAGGGAGATATAGACTGAGCTAAGGGGAGGGAAGAAGAGAAGGGGTTTAATCGAACCACATGTCTCCTGCTGCAGTTTGAGTCCATTGTCCATTGTTCTATTCTCAGCAGATATATGGAGCCATTGGTTTTCCTCCTCCTGGGAATATCTCTTAACATGTGTGCAGGTCAATGGTAAAAGCTTTTGAAATAGGAGCCTTGTAAAAAAAAAAAGCTGAAAGGAATTGGGTTAGTCTAAAGACGACAAAATGAAGGGCTGACAATGTCAATCAATCAAGAGAGCAACCCTTTATTAAGTGTCTGTGCCAGGCTCTCTGCAAGGTCCTCAGAACTACATAGACACAAACAAAACAAAGAAACAACAACCAAAAACTAGAGTCCTTGTCCTCAAGGAACTTATATTTTATGGTTTAATGGAAACAACATTGGAGTCCTGGCTCTGCTAATGCCTTTCCCTCTCAGATTGCTTTTCATTTACTATGTAGAGCTTAAATGTTGGCTCCCCATTTAGAATATAAGAAGGGGTTTTTACCTGTCTTTGTATCCCCTGTATTCAGAACATTGCCTAGCATGGAATACATGCTTGCTGAATGATACATTCCCACTCAATGTCGGAGTGGCCTTAGCTAAATCTCTCTGTAAGCCCCAGTCTACTTAATATACAATTTATAGACAAGGCGCCTGAAGGACTCTTTCTGGCTAAGGTCAATTCTTTGCAATGAAAAAGCACAGGGAATAGCAGACTGGACTTGAAATAAAAAAAAAAAACCTGAATTAGAATCTTGCTTCATAACTTTATTAGCTGTTTGATCTTGAACGAGTTACTTGAACACTTTTTTGTCTCTGTTTACTCATTTGTCAAATCGGGGTCATAATTATATTCTCATAGGGTTGTGGGGGGACTGTATGAGATAATGGATGGATAGCACTTTGTAAAACCTTAAAGTAATATATAAATATTAGGACTAATTATTCACATAAAATATTTTCTCTGTCCACCCTCTCTAGGTACTGAAGCTGTCTCCCTATACGTGGTATATCTATCACAACAAGAAGTAGCAATTATTGATTGGTTAGTCACATTTTGGAAGTTCAACACTCAGGCTTGACATTTTAAAAGGGAGAACAGGGCAATGGAAAAAAAGCAGAGATGATCAGGGAAATGAGAAGTTAATCAGACACATATAGATTCCCATTCTCTGATGGGAAGACTTTTAAGTCATGTGGCCCCCTCCAGGGAACCAGTGTCTGTGTATATCTGACCAGCTTCTCTCTAGTCATCTCAGTTCTGAATTTCTTTTAATGATGATGTACACCAGGGAAATGTGACCTCCTAAGGTGAAGTTCCCAAAGATAGTAATACAAAGAGACTTATGTGGTAGACTTATGAGAAATTCTGGAGCCAAGTAAAAGTCCTAGATAACATCAACTTCTTTTTATAAAGAACAGAATGTTTGAATCAAGCAGATCAGGGAACAGAAAAATGTTATACGGAAGTAAACATCAGTTTTATCTTTCACTAGTTCTGCAAGTTATAGACTGTGCAGATACAGGGAAAAAGGCCCATCTTTTTCTATGTGCTTTTCTAAGAATGGAGGAATATAATGGTAACTGAGTAGGGGGAAGGTATGGTGGAATGGAAAAAAAATGTATTGACCATTCATTTATGCTTCTTTTATGATTTTTAAGAAAGTTAAATAGTCTCTGGCTTGTTTTTAGTATCTGTGCAGGAAGTTGTTAGTCATTTAATCTTTTGGTTGATCCTGTAGTAGAAAAAAGGCCACATTTATTGGTGATCCAGATATATGCTACATTCTGAAGTTACCAGTGAAAACCCTGAGACAAGCCAATGAGAGCAATTTGTAAACCCCTCCCCCCAATATTGAACGCAGTCTAAGAAAATTAAAAACCTTTGGTTGTGGGTATGGATTTCATGTAAAATTGGTTGGTAGGATTGTAAAAATCTTTAAAATTCCCTTCTAGCTCTTAAAATACCATGATTCTATACAATATTCATCTAAAGTTATTTATCTCAAAGGAAATGCTGTCATAGTTGCATGTATGTATACATGTAGATAGTATAAGGGAGGTTTAAGAATACAGTATCATATTGAAAGTAGAAAATGCCAAGGGGAGAAACAGAAAATAATTCTCATCATTCTTTTCAGACCTCAAATCTCAGGATATGTCAGTGTCTCGAAACCTTTTCTCCTGCGTGCTTTGTTTCATATTCCACAGAAGCTGACACATGTCCACCTCTGCAAGCTCAAAGGTAGCCAGTGAAATCCCCACTGAGGGTGCCTTTTGCGGGGGTAGATTCATATATCTCCTACTTACTGTAGAGCCCAATCTTTTGGGAAGGTGAACTAAGAAATATACTTCTTGAAAATTATTCTCTGTTGTCCACTCCAGGTTGCATTTGCTCTGTCTATATTCCACATCAGGGAGAAATAAGATTTAGATAAGCCACCATCAATATTTGAGAGGTCTATAATGCATTTAGGCATTAGGGAAAAATAGGTAAGGAAAATAGTTACATGTCACTATTAAGACAGAAAAATAAAGAAAGCTTTTTTATGAGGTTTATAAAGTTCTGGTAATCATAAAGGCAGAGTTGCTTAACTTCTCAGGGACACAGGCACATCTCGAAGTCTAGGTAGTAGAACATTTCTAATACTGCCTTCCTGACAGCAAGCAGATATGTGGCACAGCAGATAAGAGTTAGGAAGACTCATCTTCTTCATTGAAAATCTGGCCACAGACACTTGGTAGCTGTGTGACTCTAGGACTATAGCTGTGTGATCCTGGTCACTTAGCCATCTCCCTCAATTTCCTTATCTGTAAAATGGTCAAGAGAGTAAAATGGCAAACCACTCCAGTATCTTTGCAAAGAAAATCCCAAATAGACTAATGAGGAGTCATTTCCCTGAACAGCAGCAACAACAACAACTTATACCCTTCTTTTCCTTTGGACAAGAGGCAGTGTTTTATAGTGGGAAGTTATATAGCTTATAAACATAAGATCTGGGACTGATTAGAATTAGAAGGACCTTAGATCTTTTAACTTCAAGTTGAGTACTAATGAGGATTGACATATATCTATTATTCAGTAAAGAAATAAATAATTCAAATGAAAAAAAAATGTATTAATTAGCTATAATGTCCAAGTCCCACTGTCAGGAGATGTAGAAAGAACCTGAAAGGGCCAACCAATAAGGAGAGGTTATTTGATTTCTCCCCTCCTTGGACACCTCCCCTCCAAAAACAAAAAACAACAAAAAACCAAATAACAAACAAAAAAAACCATGACAGATATAGGTCAATCTGTCAAAGTTAAAATAAAACCTTCATAGGTCTGGGGCCATTTCTCCCTTGGACAAAGAGGCAATGTGGTGTAACTTAGTGGAAGAAACCCTGACTTTACAGTTAAGATATTTAGATTCATATCCTGAGTCTAATACTTGGTATTGTGAGCCTGTGTAAGTCTTTTTACCCCTCTGATCTCTGGTTCCTTCATTTAAAAAAAATAATGATCCTTGCCTTGGTTAGTTGATAGGGTTGTGATGAAAGAAGCAGTTGGTAAATCTGAAGGTCCCTTATAAAATTGAAGTGTTAACATTACCCCAGGTCACTTGTTAAATACGGGATGAGGTTATCAATTATTGGGACTTTTTTTGTTGAGATAGTTTTAGTCATGTGTAATTTTTTTATGACTCATTTTGGAGATTTTCTTGGCATAGATACTGGAGTGATTTGCCATTTACTTCTCTAGCTCATTTAACAGATGAGGATACCAAGGCAAACAGAGTTATATGACGTGCTGGGACTTAGTGGAGGATTTTGAAGAAGAATGTGATAAGCCAGCAAATACTTAAGCCAGTGAGCTCTTTATTTGGCATTTGGAGTTTAATTAAAGACATCCATAGCTTATAGTTCTAATGGGAAAAAGAGAGAAAACACAGGACATGAAGGGCTTGGAACAGATATAAAGTAGCATGTAACCTGTAGACAATTCTCAGTCTAAGGTAGGAGGAAAAATGTTTGACTGGTTCCTCAGGAGACTCACTGTTAAGTGAATTGCTTTTCATTCTTAGATTTGTTTGGTGAGTGGGACTCCTAGATTCTTGGTCATAGCTCATATCTGGAAATTTTAGAGATCTCAGAGTTCACTAAATATTGACTCCTTATTTCTTAAATTTATAATAAATATATTTTTAAAAATATGAATATATTGTATAGGTGTGACTGGACCTTACTCGAGTAATCTAGTTGGTTGGCTACCTCTGATGTTATAAGCAGAGGTACCAGTTAGCAAAGTTGCGTGGATAATAGTTTATAGTCTAATAAGAAGCAACTAGGATAAAGCACTTAACCTGAAGTTAGGAAGACCTGAGTTCAAATAAACACCAGAAACTTGACGGCTGTTTGATCCTGGGCAAGCCATGTAACAACAGTTTGCCTCAGTTTCCTCATCTGTAAAATGCAAAAAATAATAGCACTTACATGCCAAGGTTGCTATGAAATATTTGTAAAGTGATTATAAAAGAGCCTATGATATATGCAGGCATTTAATAAATGTTATAGTGAACTTGTCACAAAGCCATGGTGACCTAGGTTCAAGTTTAATTGGTCTCTCCATCAGGAGAGAAGGGGAAGCCTCTTTAGCGAAAGACAGTTGTTAGATGGTAAGTGGGTAGTCTAAATGTAGAGATGGAAGAATAAACAGGTTTACAGTAATGATATGTAGAATTTATGTAGAGCATTAAGGATCACACAGGCTTTTGCAAGTATTTACTCATTTGATTCTTACAACTACCATATTAGGGAGATGCTATTATTATCCCCATTTTGAAGATGAAGACACTGAGTAGACACAGCTTAAGTGACTTCCCCAGCATCATGCAGCTAGTAAGTTCCTGAGGCCAGATTTAAACTGAGGTGTTCCTGATTCCAGGCCAAAAGTTCAATCCACTGACACAGCTGGCTGCTTGTAGTTGCCCAACAAAATAGTATTAATACTAAAGCAAGCAAAGATGTGAAAAACATCAGGATTAGGTTGAGACCACAAAGAGACAAATCTCTGAGGAAGGAAACACATTTTGTAGAAGATAAAGAGATGATTCTCAAGATATAAGAAAGGGGAAAATATCTAATGCTTGCAAAAATCATGAAATGTATTATTTATGAAAAAAATTGGTAAAAATGTTAATAATTTCTATATTCCTACTTCCCCATATGCACAAAATCTTTATATAAGAATAATCTAAAAATTTATCAAAGCTACCTGTGATGATGGTATGACAAGGAAATGGGCAGCCTTTCACAAGTGATATTCTAGAGCAGAACACATTTTATAGCCACATCACTGACTGAAAGGAGCAGAGAACACAGGATCTCATAGTGCTTACTATTTGTTGACAATAAGTAAACATGAGTCAGTAGAGCAAAAGTCCAGTTTAGAGGCATTCTTTCAAAAGGTGTTTCCCAAGTATATACTAAAATCATGCATTATTCTTTGAAAGCTGAAGCAAAAGAAATAATTTTGTTCCAAGATTATAATTATGAATATCAAGGACAAACTGCCAAGGTTATTTTAATGTTAGAAAAAAAAATTTTTCCATTTGTATGGATGGAGAATACAAAGTCCAAATGGAAGATTCCCTTAGAGATGTTGTCTTCTGAATATTCCTGTTGGCGGTTCCATTGAACTGATTGGATCTAGTAAAGGAATATTTCAGAGCACCAAAATGAAATTCATAGTCACTCAATGTCTTTTCTAACCATAAAGGCAGGAAATTAGATGACTTTATTGCTGGGACTATGAAAACAGTAAGAGGTAACTTTGTATAATGACCATGAGAATTTAAGAGATACTTATAACATGCTAAAAAAGGTGCCAACCTGAATTGATAGAGCATTTATTGTAGCAGTGCAATTGAAAATCCTGCTCATATTTCTATGATGTGATAATGATAATGAAGATAATTCATTGCATTTTAGAAGTGGAAAGGATCTCAGAGGCCATTTAGTTCATTACTTCTTTTTATAGAGGAGCAAATTTAGGCCCAGAGGAATAATATGACATGTGCAAGAGCACATAGATAGTAATTTGGGGATGAGGAATTTTAATCTCAGTCTTCTGACTATAACACATTTGCTCACTTCATCATCCATAGAAACTAGTCCTAAGTACATACCATAACCAAATGAGGAAAAAATCGAGAGAAAGCCTTATGCTAAAAAACATCTCAACAAGAGAAATGACCACAATATAAGCTCAGAAGAGCACAGCAATACTAAATTGAAAATGTTCAAAGCCTCAAAGGAAAATGTGAAAGGAGGTAAAGCCCAAAATAAACCCCTGAAAGAGATCCAGAAAGAGGATTAGAAGCACAAATAATAAGAAACTAGGAGAAAACTTAGAAAAGAAAGTGATAGACAAAAATAAAAAATTTAGAATAAAAATCTAAAGAAGAAAACAGTTTCTTAAAAAGGAAATACAATACCTCAAGCAGGAAAATAATTCTCTAAGAAAGGAATTATTAAGCTTCAAAGAAGAAAATGGCTCCCTAAAAATTAGATTTGGACAAATGGATACTAATGACTTCATGATAAAGTAGGAAACAATAAAAAATTTCAAAGTATGGAAAATAGAAGAAAATTAGAATTTTTTTCACTAGAAAAACAACCAATTTGGAAAATGGATCCAGGAGAGATCATGTAAGAATCATTGGATTACCTTAATGTCATGATCAAAAATGAACCTGGACAACATATTGATAGTAATTATTAATAGAAAATTGACCTAAAGTTCTTGAATAAGAGGAGCAAATATAAATTAAGTGAATTCACAAACTACTTCCTAAAAGAAATGCCAAATTTGAAAATCCAAGAAGTCAAAGAGAAAATACTACAAATAATTGAAAAAATTCAAATATTGTATAACCACAACCAGCATGACAGAGGACTTAGCAGCTTCTAAAAGGATCAAAAGTCATGGAATATTATACTCTACAAGGCAATGTAACTAGGCCTACAACCAAAAAGCATCCTACCCTTGAAACTGAAGGTAACACTTCAGAGAAAGAAATAGACATTTAATGAAATCAAGGAATTCTAGGCATTCCTGATGAAATGGCCAGAGCTAAAAAGAAAATTTGAAGATCATATTTGATAATCAAAAGAAGCATAAAAAGTTAAACAGAAAAAAAATTCAAGGGAATCAGTGGCATTAATCTAAATCATGTACCTGCATGGCAGTGTGGTGACTCGGATTCTTAAGATTTTTATAGTACAAGAAATATCCAAAAAACTTAATATATTTAAAGCAATTAAGGGAAATAATGGAATTAAACTAATTACTTTACTAGTAAGAAGATGATAACTAAGATATTTAACATATCTATGATACTTGAAGTACCTAAGATACATGAAGTACTTAGGATGTCTAAGTTACTGAAATTACTTAAGAATTTTATCACTACTAGGGCAATGCATAAGAGCATATAGAGAAAGAGCAGGAAGTAAGTTGAACATAATGGGATATTGTTTTTTTTAAAAATCAAGTAATAAGGGGACAACTGGGTAGCTCCGTGGATTGAGAGCTAGGCCTAGAGTAGGGAGGTCCTAGGTTCAAATCTGGCCTCAGACACTTCCAAACTGTGTGACCCGGGGCAAGTCACTTAACCCTCATTCCCTAGCCCTTACCACTCTTCTGACTTGGAACCAATACATAGTATTGGTTCCAAGACAGAAGGTAGGGTTTAAATTAAATTAAGTAATAAGAAAGAGGAATACATTGGGAAAATAGAAAAAAATTCAAAGTAAATTATCTCACATGGAGAGCCATGAAAAGCCAATAAAGTAGAAGGAAAAATGAGGAGGAGGCAGGCAATGCTTGAACTCTACTTACATTGCAATTGGCCCAAAATGGAAATAATATTCACTCTCAAGTATAGAAATTTATCTTCCCCAATAGGAAAGTAAGATGGGGAGGGTACAGACAAAAGGAAGGATGAGGAACTCAAGGAGGTGAGTAAATAGAAGCAAAAAAATATATGGGAACAGGAGAATAGTGAAAGGAGAGAAAGAGAAGTATGAACAGGGAGGAAATATTATGGAGAAATCAGCAATAGGGGAAAAGGACCTACTTGCAGAAAAAAAAATATTTTCAGCAGCTTCTCTTGTAAAGGTAAAGAACTGAAAATGGAAGTGGTTTCTATCAGTTGGAGAATGGCTGAATAAGCTGTAGTATATTGTTGTAATAGAAAACTATTGTGCTGTAAGAAATGATGAACAGGATCGGTTAAGAAAAACCTTGAAAGGTTTACATGAACTGATGCAAAGTGAAGTCGGCAAAACCAGGAGAACTGTGTATGCAGTAACAGAAATATTGTACAACAATCAATATGATGGACTAACCTAATA